>NW_022437087.1:522106-545161 GCF_009761245.1 Sapajus apella | reverse complement strand
TGGGATTAACAGGCTTGAGCCACTGCGCCCAGCCGCTTGGCTAATTTTTGTATTTTTAGTAGAGATGGGGCTTCACCATGTAAGCCAGGCTTGTCTGGAACTCCTGATTTTGTGATCTGCTCACCTCGGCCTCCCAAAGTGTTGGGATTACAGGTGTGAGCCACCGCACCCAGCCTCAATGTGATTATTTTTATGAAACCAAGAGAAATGACAAACCAGCTAATAACTAGGGACTTTCTGTGGTATAAAGTCATCCTGGGCTCTTAAAATAGTCATTTCAAACCTGAGCTCTTTGCAGTAGTTGCTCTGCTTGTCTCCAGGGTTACTCAAAAGCGTTGGGATTCTGGCATGCCATTTAACCGCTCTGTCTCCCTCCTGGTTTTCCATTGTGAACTGGACTCACTTGATTACTAAATATTTGCTTCAGATGTGCCTGTGCCTTAAAGGCTGCCTCAGGACTCATAGGATATGGCTGATGAGTCCTTTGTGCTGATGAGAACTACGGAAATTCAGAGAATGGAGTGTGGAGAGGAGAGGTCAGGTCAGAGAAGGCTTCCTGGAGGAGGTGACACCTAAGCAGGAGGTTGTAGAAGGGAGTAGGGTGGGGCAGCTGAGAGGAGCTGTGCTGAGCAGAGGCTGGGAAGGGCAGAGCCAAGGTGGTTTTTACCTCGGTGACAGGAGGGCTGGCTGATTGGAGTGGCAAGTGTGTTTTTAGGAAGTGGTAGGAAGTTTGGGGGAAGGGTGGGTGAAGGCGTGGACTGAATGTCATTGGCCTCAGCTGGTTCTTGACCTAGTGCCCAAGGGGCATGGGAGGAAGCAGAGTTTGGCAACAGGATGTAGGTTTGATTAGGGTAAGGAGAGGCTAGGGGCAGGAGAGCAGCCAGGAAGCTGCCTTGTCATCGGGTGTGCAGCAATGGGGTTCGGCCCCAGATGGGACACGTGTGAGAAAGAACTGATAGTCACAATGGCTAGCATTCCCCAAGCTTGCTCTGCAAGCCGGGAAATATGCTTAGCATCTAATATGGACAACTCATGTAATCGTCACCACCCTGGAAGATGAACGGGATTATGATCCCCAGAGATCCCTTAAGATTGTGCGCCTTTGGACCAGGCAGAAGCAAGATTTATGATTCTACGTGACAGTTCTTAGTGGATGTTGAAAGGAGGGGATGCAGATGGAATTAAGACAGTGATTAACTCCAGAGCATCTGGCCTGGAGGATTCAGAAGACTAGGAAGGGAAGAGAAGGAAACTGAAGGGGGTTTGGGGTGGAGACTGTGACAACCACCAGGGACTGGGAGAGCGAGGAAAGCTGTCCTCTGGAGAAAGGGATTCACAGCGAAGGTCTGCAGTGACCCAGCCCTGCCCTGGGCACGCTCATGCCTGTCCATCTCACTAAGAATCCTGTGAGTGGGTGGCTTTGTCATTTCACAGATAGGAAGTGCAAGTCCAGGAAGTTCACACAGCTGAAGTGGTGGAGCCAGGATTCAAACTCAGATCTGTCTTTTTTTTTTTTTTTTTTTTTGAGATGGAGTCTTGCTCTGTCACCCAGGTTAGAGTGCAGTGGGGCAATCTTAGCTCACTGCAACCTCTGCCTCCTGAATTCAAGCAGTTCTCTGCCCCAGCTTCCCGAGTAGCTGGGATTATAGGCACCCCCCCCACCACACCTGGCTAATTTTTGTATTTTTAGTAGAGATGGGGTTTCACACTGTTGGCCAGTCTAGTCTTGAACTCCTGACCTTGTGATCTGCCCTCCTCGGCCTCCCAAAGTTCTGAGACTACAGGAGGGAGCCACCATTCCCAGCCCAGAACTGTCTCTTTCTGCATAGAGATCTCAGTTTTGCTTGAAGCAAAGTACTTGATTTTCTTTGGCCCTGAAAAATGACTGAATTTTATTCCTTCTATTAGAATAAGCAAACCTGTCATCCTATTTACAGCTGTCTTTGCTTGCCTCCGGGGGGAGGTGACCAGTTTGTAATGAATTTGGGGATCTGCAGTCAGATACTAAGGAGGAGAGAGTGGTAGAGGGCGGAGGAGAGGCCTCAGGCTGTTGTTATTTGGCTGGGGAGGCACAGAGCAGAGGTTCGGTTCTCAGCAGGTGTCAGAGGTGATTACAGCCCTTCTCAGCAGCAGCAGGGGCTTTGTGCCTTTCATCTTTTTCTTTTCTTTTTTTTTTTTTTTTTTTTTTTTTTTTGAGACGGTGTCTTGCTCTGTCACCCAGGCTGGAGTGCAGAGGTATGATTTTGGCTCACTGCAACCTCCACCTCCCAGGTTCAAGCGATTCTCCTGCCTCAGCCTCCTGAGTAGCTGGGACTACAGGCGCCCACCACCAAGCCTGGCTCATTTTTTGTATTTTAGTAGAGGTGAGGGTTCACCGTGTTAGCCAGGATGGTCTTGATTTCCTGACCTCATGATCTGCCCGCCTCTGCTTCCCAAAGTGCTGGGATTACAGGTGTGAGCCACAGCACCCGGCCTTGTGCCTTTCATCTTTAACTGGGCACCTGAGATGGGGACCACCCCAGATGTGTGGGTTTGTCTGTCCCTTGACTTCTGCCTTTGAGATTGTCTTAGTCTTTGTTTAACAAACGCCCCTGGCCTTCCTCATGATTGTCACAGGAGTCCCTGCATTGTCTTCATCCCTTCTCAAACATTTATTCAACATAAGGCCGTTTGACCTCTTCTGTTTGTCCAGCTTGGGACCTTTGGACACAGTCGTCCAGCATAGGACGTTTCCAGGCCTGGTTAGTCATTGGTTGTTGAATGTGTTTCTGACAGGAACCTCTAGGCACTCATGATTCAAGTATCTTCTGATTCTAATGAAGACCAGACCTATGTCAATAGTTTAAGTGGCAGAGCTTCTCTCTGTGTGACTGTGTCCTGAGGACGTTTTACTCCCCAGTCCCAGCCCTAATCCAGGTGCCTGGAGTTTCTCACCTGAATTCTTGGAGCAGCTGCCAAGCTGAAGCTGTCTTCAGCCTCTGCCCCTTCATCGCAGTCCTTCCACTCCTACCAGAGTGATGGGGTGCTCCTGCTTAAACACGCTCATGAGTGGCCGGGCGCGGGGGCTCGCGCCTGTAATCCCAGCACTTTGGGAGGCCGAGGCGGGTGGATCACGAGGTCAAGAGATCGAGACCATCCTGGCCAACATGGTGAAACCCCGTCTCTACTAAACTACAAAAATTAGCTGGGTTTGGTGGCATATGCCTGTAGTCCCAGCTACTCTCGAGGCTGAGGCAGGAGAATTGCTTGAACCGTGGAGGTGGAGGTTGCAGTAAGCCGAGACTGTGCCACTGCACTCCAGCCTGGTGCCTGGCAACAGAGCGAGACTGTGTCTCAAAAAAAAAAAAAAAAAAAAAAAAGCTTCATGAGTTTCCCAGTATCTACCAAATCAAGCATGACCTCTGTGTTCTGCTTGGAATCTGGGGCCCTGTGGGCCCTGGCCCAGCCCTCCCCTGCAGCCTGCTCCCACCCTGACCCACCGCCCCCACCATGCTCTACCCCCACTCCATTCAGACCCAATCTTGCTGTTTCTTAAACACAGCCAGTGCTTTTTTTTTTTTTTTTTTTTCTTTTTTTGAGACAGGTTCTTTCTCTATCCTCCAGGCTGGAGTGGAACAGTGGCACGATCTGGGCTCACCACAACCTCCACCTCCTGGGTTCAGTGATCCTCCTGCTTCAGCCTCCCAAGTACCTGGGATTACAGGCATGTGCTATTACACCCAGCTAATTTTTGTCTTTTTAGTAGACAGAGTTTCACCATGTTGGCCAGACTGGTCTCGAACTCCTGACCTCAGGTGATCTGCCCATCTCAGCTTCCCAGAGTGCTGGGATTACAGGCATGAGCCACTGCGCCTGGCCCTTGCTCCTGGATTTGTGGCCTGGAATAGCCTTGTCCCGTATCTGTGTGATAAAATCCCAGTTATTCTTTGAGTGCCCACCCTTGGAGATCCTCTTCATAAAAGCTGTCCTTAACTGTGTCCCTTCCCCCCCAAGCCCTCCCCAGCTCTACCTACCTGGAAGCACCTCTAATCACCTCTGCTAGAAGTCATCTCCCCCAGAACATTTGGATTCTCTCTCTTGGCTTTTTATCATAGTTCACTTTGTTTTCCGTTTATATGAGTGCTTTTCTTATTTCTTCTAGGAACGTGTTAAATCCCAGAAGACAAGGAACCTGTCTTTTTTCTTTCCCCTTTCATTCCCCCTCCTCCTTCTCTCCCACCCTACTCCCTCTCCTTCTCTCTTCAATGTCATGAACCTCTGGGCCCCACCCTAGAAGTCCTGAGTCAGAAACTTTGAGGGTGGCTGGGCATGGTGGCTCACGCCTGTAATCCCAGCACTTTGGAAGGCTGGGGCGGTTAGATCACTCGAGGCCAGGAATTCGAGACCAGCCTGGCTAACATAGTGAAGCCCTATCTCTACTAAAAATACAAAAAAATAGCCAGGTGTCGTGCTGCGTCCCTATAATCCCAAGTACTTGGGAGGCTGAGGCAAGAGAATTGCCTCAACCTGGAAGGTGGAGGTTGCAGTGAGCCGGGATTGCGCCACTGCACTCCAGCTTGGGCAACAGACCTCTGTCTCAAAAAGAAAAAAAAAAAGAAAGAAACTTTGAGGGCGATGCCCAGCATTCCTCTAAGTGATCCTGATTCAAACTCCAGTTTGACAACGTCTGCATGAGACCTCCGGTTCTCAAACTCAGCCACACATTAAAATTACCTGGGGGCCTGGAGCCTACTCCCAGGGATTCTGATTTTCTGATTTAATTGGTATGGGGTATGGCCTGGGCAAGGGATTTTTGAAAGCACCCCAGGTGGTTCTGTTATGCAACAAAGTGTAAAGACCATGTAGAGCTTTGTTCCTCAGAGTATGGTCAGTGGGCCAGCAGAGCGTTTGTTAAATAGCCAGACTGTCAATCTCACCTGAGCGTTTGTTAGGGCTCACCTGAGTGTTTGTTAGATAGCCAGACTGTCAATCTCACCCAGCCCCGCCGAAGCAAATTTGCATTTGATAAGACTTCCAGGTGAGGACTATGCTCTGAAGTTTGAGAAGCACTGCCCAGGAGAGGAGTAGAGGTTATCAACTTCAAGCCTATTCTTGTCCAACAATTGAGTGAGTCATAGCTGACCTCTCCAGCCATCCTCAGCATCATCTGGCCATAGAGGCAACAGGTGATTTGTTTTGAGCTTGCTGCCCCAGCAAAATGCTCCCTTAATGACCACAAAAGAACACATACATTCATTTGTCTCAGCTAGAAAAGGAGTAGAAAGTGGTAGAGGGTTGCAAAAGTATACAAGCTACAATTCTTAGCTGCAAAACAAAATGACATATATGTGTGTGTGTATGTATATGTATGAGAGAGAGAGAGACAAAGTGTCACTGTCATCCAGGCTGAAGTACACTGGTGGGATCATAGCTCGCTGTAACCTCCACCTCTTGGTCTCAAGCGATCCTCCTGCTTCGGCCACCCAAAGCACTGGGATTACAGGAGTGAGCCACTGTGCTCAGCCAGCCCAAACACTTTTTTTTTTTTGAGACGGAGTCTTGCTTTGTTGCCCAGGCTGGAGTGCAGTGGCGCTATCTCGGCTCACTGAAGCCTCCACATCCCAGGATTCTCCTGCCTCAGCTTCCTGAGTAGCTGGGATTACAGGCGCCTGCCACCATGCACGGCTAATTTTTGTATTTTTTAAGTAGAGACGGGGTTTCACCATGCTGGCCAGGCTGGTCTTGAACTCCTGACCTTATCTGCCTCCCTCGGCCTCCCAAAATGCTGGGATTACAGGACCCCAAAATTACTTTTAATTTACTGAAATATTTGAAAAGTATACCAGACAGAACTCTTAGGGAGAGAGAATGTTATAGCTGTGAAATGTTTGGCAGTCATTCATTTCACCTGATAACAGTCCATTGCCGTTATCACCTGTTAGTCTTTCAAGCTGCCAGAGTTCAGGGGGAACAATGCTCCCAGTCTCTCAGGGACGTTCAGGTTTCCGCTGGGCTTGCCAAGGCAGCACTCTAATGCGAAGAGCCCCAGTGAGAAAGGAACTGGGCATACCCCGTATCGGAATCACTTCTCTATTTTAGACCAGTGGCTCTGAGCATAGTGCTGAGACACAGGGCTAGGTCACGGTGAGGCAGGAAGGGGCTGGAGAAGAATTTTGAGCCAAACACATCAAAGCACCAAAGATGGTGAACAGTTTATTTAATTGTTACAAATAAATTACAGCAAATTCAGGTCTATCCTCCTATTGACGTGAGTCTTCCCCATGTTCATTCTGGTGTGCTCTCTGGTACCGGAGAGAAAGAGCAGGTCTGTGGCCAGGTGAGGACACACAGGGCCCTGTGAATGGCCATGGGAATGTGTGCTATGCACGCGAGCATACGCAGCACGTGAGAGAAATACAAGGCCCATTGGCTTAGATCGAGCTACGGTGGCAGCTTTTGTCCACTGACAGATAAGGGGAGGGGTCCTGTGGCCCTTCAGGAACTGTTCCAGTGAATGATTTTTGGACAGTGGTCAAATCATTTTGAAAAAACTAAAATTGGATACCTACTTTGCAGCTTACAAAGAAATAGATCCCTGCTTCACAAGTTACACAGAAATAGATCCCAGATGGATTATAGATCTGTGCCAGACAGGATCTGAAATGACATATGAGAGAATATTTTTATAACGTTAGCATGCGGGAAGGACGTCCATGCTTGTCTGACAGGAACCCCTAGGCACTCACAGTTCAAGTACGAATTGTGAATAAGCAGTACAGAAATAATCAAAGCTAGCTTGGACTCATTAAAACAGAAGTCTTTCATATACAAAATGATGCTGTGAATCAAGTTAAAAGACAGCGTACTGGGCCGGGCGCAGTGGCTCACGCCTATAATCCCAGCACTTTGGGAGGCTGAGGTGAGTGGATCACGAGGGCAGGAGTTCAAGACCAGTCTGGCCAAGATGGTGAAACCCCGTCTCTACTAAAAATACAAAAATTAGCCAGGCGTGGTGGCAGGCATCTGTAATCCCAGCTACTCGGGAGGATGAGCCAGAGAATTGCTTGAACCCGGGAGGCGGAAGTTGCAGTGAGCCGAGATCATGCCATTACACTCCAGCCTGGCGACAGGGCAAGACTCCGTCTCAAAAAAAACCAAAAAAAACCAAAACAAAACACAAGACAGCATACACATTAGGAGGAAATATTTGCATCCAAGTCTGTAATGTAGCAGATTGTGAGTTAAAATCCTTGGTCTACAATTGCCTCTGCAAATTCATAAGAAAAGTCAACTGAGTAGAATAAAAGGTAAAAGATATGAGCAAGCAATTTAGAAATGAAGAATTAAAAATTATGAAAAATATTCTACCTCAGGAATTATCAGGGAAATACCAATTAAAGCAAGATACTATCATTGTGCCTAGGAGACATAAGATTTAAGAGTGTTTCTAGACCAGGCATGGTGGCTCACGCCTGTAATCCTAGCACTTTGGGAGGCCAAGGCGGAGGGATCACCCTGAGGTCAGGAGTTCAAAACCAGCCAGGCCAACATAGTGAAATCCTGTCTCTACTAAAAATATAAAAATTAGCTGGGCAGGGTGGCATGTGCCTGTAGTCCCAGCTACTAAGGAGGCTGAGGCAGAGAATCTCTTGACCTGGGAGGCAGAGGTTGCAGTGAGCAGAGATCATACCACTGCACTCCAGCCTGGGCAACAGAGTGAGACTGTGTCTCAAAAAAAAGAAAACAAGATAAAGAGATGGGGTCTCACTATGTTGCTCAAGCTAGTCTTGAATTCCTGGCCTCTGCCTCTGCCTCCCAAAGTGCTGGGATTACAGGCATGAGCCAACATGCCCAGCCCAAATATTATTTTTTATTATGGCAAAATATAAGATAAAACTTACTATGTTAACCATTTTTAGAATACAGGTCAGTAGCATTAAGTACATTCACGTTGTTGTGCAATCATCGCTGGTATCCATCTACAGAACTTTTTCCTCTCAAGCTGAAACTCCGTGTCCATTAAACAAGAACGCTCCATTCCCTTCTCCTCCAACCCCTGGCAATGACCATTCCACCTTCTCTGATTTTGAAGACTCTACATACCTCGTATAAGAGGAGTCATACTGTATTGTCTTTTTGTGTCTGGCTTTTTTCGCCTAGTTTAATATCCTCAAGGTTGAGGTCAACCCATGTTGAAGCATGGGTCAGAATTTAATTCCTTTTGAAAGCTGAATTATATTTCACTGTATGTATATACCATATTTAGTTTATTCATCTGTTGATGGATAGTTGGGTTATTTGCGCCTTTGGCTGTTGTGAGTAATTCATGAACATGATACACAAATATCTGTTCTAGTCTGGGCTTTCAATTTTGGGGGGTTATATACCTAGAATTAAAATTACTGGATCAGGTGAGGTGTGGTAGCTCACGCCTGCAATTCTAGCACTTTGGGAGGCCTTGGTGGGCAGATCACCCGAGGTCAGGAGTTCAAGACCAGCCTGGCCAACATGATGAAACCCCATTTCTACTAAAAATACAAAAATTAGCTGTGTGTGGTGGTGTGCGTCTGTAATCCCAGCTACTCCAGAGGTTGAGGCAGAAGAATCGCTTGAACCTGGGAGGTGGAGGTTGCAGTGAGCTGAGATCGTGCCACTGCACCCCAGCCTGGGCAACAGAGCAAGACTTATCAGTACAAAACAAAACAGAAAACAACAGCAACAAATAAGTGGGTGTCTGGACCATCCAGCCTCTTGCTCACAAACCTGCTTCCCCAGAAGCCGCCTCCCTGCATCAAGTCATATCCACAGAGTATGCTCCTCTGGGCATCCTGGAGTAGCCAGTGCCATTTCTACCAGTAAAATTCCTATTTAAAAATGTCCAGCTGCCACCATCTCATCTCCATTCACAGCATGGTGAGAATATTATTTTTGTATCTGCCCAAAACCGGTTTCTGAGTTTTCATTTTCTTAATTGGCCATAATAACTAAAGGAGGGACTTGTCTGCCGTTGAACGTTCTGTGTTCTGTGCTCTGTGCTCTGGATCTCATGGGGGCCGGCCTTGCTCAGGGAGCCTGGAGGGGGCCAGGGATTCCTCATTCTTCCCAGCTCAGTGACGTTTTCCCATTTGGAGACCCTTCTCAGGCAGATCACCTGAAGGGCCACTCTTTTCTGGCTGGTAGAATGGCTCCTGTGTCTCTTTGTTCTCAGAGGGCAACTTTGTGAAGAACTCTCAACCCTCCTTTGGTCTTCGCTGGATTACAGCGGTGTTCATAAGAATAGGATTGGTCTTTGGGCAGTACAGTGAGGGGGTTATTGGGCCTCGATCCTACTTTTAGCGACCTCTGTAGTGAGGTTTATGATATTTATGTTATACAGCAGTGTAGAAATGATATTCTAACTAAAATTGGAGTTGGGAGGAGTAAGGTGATTTATAGGATACGTTCATTGATTGTCTCGTCGATAATACCTGGGAGTTCAAAAGACTTAACATTTAGAAGAAGATAGCCCTGCAGATTAAGTATCACACTTAAAGGCTCCCGATTTTAAAGAAATTCTTTCATATTTTCGTATAATAGTCTGATGTGCTATTTGGGTTTCTTTTGTTTTGTTTTGTTTTTCATTTAAATCTTAGATCCATTTGGGATTTGTCCTTTTCTGAGTCCAGCTTGAATTTTTCCAATTTTTCCTAACTAGTTCTTCCAGCATAATTTATTGTATGTTTTGTCTTTTCTTCATGGATTTAAGAGACCAACCGTATTGTATGCTAAATTTTCATTCTTATTACACAGATTCTCTTTTCTGTTCTCCTGGCCTGTCTATCCATGTGCCACTTGTGCTCTGAATTCACATGTCTATTGAATCCATTTCTGGAGTTTTTATTTTGTTTCTTTGGTCTGATTGTCTATTAATGTTTTAATTATTAAGATTTCACAATGGTTTTATTTTTGTTTTTGAGACAGAGTCTTGCTCTGTTGCCCAGGCTGGAGTGCAGTGGCACGATTTTGGCCCACTGCAACCTCTGTCTCCCAGGTTCAAATGATTCTCCTGCCTCAGCCTCCCTAGTAGGTGGGATTACAGGTGCTCACCACCACGCCTGGCTAATTTTTGTATTTTTAGTAGAAGTGGAGTTTCACCATGTTGGCCAGGCTGGTCTTGAACTCCTGACCTCAGGTATCCACCTGCCTCAGGCTCCCAAAGTGCTGGGATTATAGGAGTGAGCCATGGTGTCCGGCCAAGATTCCATAATGTTTTAACATCTGACAGAGATAGTCCTGCTCCCTCCCAATTTTAGTCAGTAATCTTATCTATTTTTCCACCCCACCTCCAGCCGAGACGGAGTCTCGCTGTTGCCCAGGTTGGAGAGCAGTGGCGCAATCTCAGCTCACCATGATCTCTGTCTCCTGGGTTCAAGCGATTCCCCTGCCTCAGCCTCCTGGGTAGCTAGAATTACAGGTGCCCACCACCATGCCCAGCATGAATAGAGAGAAATCTTGAAACCAGTTGATTTTCTTCCCCCCTTGTAAGTGATTTTATCCTTTTGCTGTTGTCCACTGGTCTCACTGTTAGCCACCCTGGGTTAGTTTTTGTGGGCCCATGGTATACCTTTCACGGGTTCTTATATCCTTATCGAGTATATCTTTAAGTATTAGTTCTATTGCTTTGTTTTAGTTTTCTTCTTTGAGAACTCTGTCACCCAGGCTGGAGTGCAATGGCGTGATCTCAGCTCACTGCAATCTCCACCTCCTGAGTTCAGCCTCCCCAGTAGCTGGGATTTCAGGCACGTGCCACCACACCCAGCTCGTTTTTTTTATTTTTTAGTAGAGACGAGGTTTCACCATGTTGGCCAGGCTGGTCTTGAACTCCTGACCTCATGATCTGCCCTCCTCGGCCTCCTAAAGTGCTGGGATTACAGGCACGAATGACTGTGCCTGGCCTATTTGTTTTTAAGACAGGATCTCACTCTGTCACCCAGGCTGCAGCGCAGTGGTGCAAACACGGCTCACTGCACCCTTTGCCTCCTGGGCTCAAGCGGTCCTCCTGCCTTGGCCTTCCAAGTAGCTGGGTCCACAAGTATGTGCAGCCACACCTGGCTAATTTTTGTATTTTTTTGTAGAGATGAGGTTTTGTCATTTCCCAAGCTGTCTCAAACCCCTGGGCTCAAGTGATCTGCCTGTCTTGGCCTCCCAAAGCGCTGAGATTACAGACCTGAGCCAACACGCCGGCCCTCTATCATTCTTTTTAATCCTTTTAACCTATTCCATTGTTCCTGTTTCCTGCCATTGCTGTCTTATTTTGGTCCTCTTTTTCCCATTCTGTGCTTTCTAAGATGCCTGTTCCCATTGTGCTGCTGCTTCTGTCGTCTTCATGTCTCTGGGTGATTTTCCCTCCTTTCCTGAGTTCTGCCAGTGTACATTTCATCCCTTCGTGTCGTCCCGCCCTCCGTTCCTCAAGGTCTACTCTGTGGTATTCCTTTACAAAGGCAGTTGCTTCATTTAATTATTTTTGTGGGTGGAAATGATCACTTTTCTCAGTAATAATAATTCCTCTGGCCAGGCACAATGGTTCAATTCTGTAATCCCAACACTTTCGGAGGCCAGGGTTGGTGGATCCCTTGAGGTCAGGAGTTTGAGACCAGCCTGGCCAACATGGGGAAACCCCATCTCTATTAAAAATAAAAAAAAAATAAGACAGGCCTGATGGTGTACACCTATAATTCCAGCTACTCAGGAAGCTGAGGCAGGAGAATCACTTGAACCCAGGAGGCAGATGTTGCAGTGAGCTGAGATTGTGCCACTGCACTCTAGCCTGGGCTGCAGAGCAAGACTCCATCTAAAAAACAAAACAAAACAAAAAAATATTGGGTTAATGTACATGGGTCAAAGTCTCTTTTCTTCTCTGCTTTCCAGAAACAGCTTCCTGTATACATGGCTGCCCTGTGTGCTTCCAGTTGCAGCCTCACCTCTTTGCCTCTCTGAAACAAAGAAGCCAGCCCTGCTTACCCCAGTTCCCAAACACAGGAAGGGATTTTCTGCCTGAGCTTTCTGAGATCCGCTCCCTCCCACCCCAGGGCTTTCCATGCTTATTCATTGTGCTTCCTTCCTCATTGCTTCTACCCAGTCTGCTGTTTTGGGACACCCTGACATGTATTTTGGTGTCTGCAAATTTTATCTTCTGATCTCACTGAAAATAAAATTGGATTTTTACTTGTTTTCCTTGTTGCTTCCGAGTTCCTTCGAGAGCTAACCAGTTCTGATTTTAAAATAGCAAAACCCCTTAGTAGCTAATGTTACCTATTCAGAAGAGAAAATTACTAAAATCATCCCCCAAAAATGTTTTTGGGCATGTTAGTTTGCTGAAAACAAATCAGGGCCTTGGCCTGCAGGTCCTTCTAGAAGAGATGATAGCAGGGCTCTGTACTCAAAACTTGCCGAAAAACTGTCTTCCAGGGCCAGGCACAGTAGCTCACTCCAGTAATCCAGCACTGTGGGAGGCTGAGGCAGGAGGATTGCTTGCTGTCAGGAGTTCGAGACCAGCCTGGCCAACATGGTAAAATATCATCTCTACTAAAAATACAAAAATTAGCCAGGAGTCATGGTGGGCCCCTGTAATTCCAGCTACTCAGGAGGCCAAGTTAAGAGAATTGCTTGAACCCAGGAGACAGAGGTTGCACTGAGCTAAGATTGCACCACTGCACTCCAACCTGAGTGACACAGTGCACCACCGCACTCCAACCTGAGTGACACAGTGAGACTCTGTCTCAGGAAAAAAAAAAAAAAAAAAAAACTATCTTGCAGGAAGTTGAGGAAGCACAGAATTCCTGGCCCTGCTGAGTCAGAGTATGCCTTGTGCCCCTCATATCTGTCCCTTAGGGATGAGGGGTGGGGCTGGAGGAAAATTCAGTGAACCCACAGATTACCAGCAGCATGTGGAAGCATGGAGTGTAATTATATCCCTGTTTTCAACTTTAAATGTGATCTTATGGCCAGGTATGGTGGCTCATGGCTGTCATCCCAGCACTTTGGGAGGCTGAGGTGGGAGGATCACTTCAGCCCAGGAGTTTGAGACTAGCCTGGGCAACATGGCAAAACCCCATCTCTACAAAAATACCTAAAAATTAGCTGGGCATGGTATATACAGCTGTGTAATCCCAGCTACCTTCGAGGCAAAGGTGGGAGAGTCAGATGAGCCCAGAAAGTCAAGGCTGCTGGGAACTGTGGTCACACCACTGCACTCCCACCTCAGAGACAGACTGAGACCTTGTCTCAAAAAAAAAAAAAGTGATCTTAAATTAACTGAAAGCAAGAGTGGAGCCCAGGTCCTGCTTGAGAGGAGCATGTCCAATTTTATCATGCTCGTTTGTGGAAGTTTACATTAACTTACAGAAACTTAATTAATTGGGCATTTAACTTTATTATTTTATTTTTTGAGACAGAGTCTCATTCTGTCACCAAGCTGGAATTCAATGGCGTGATCCCAGCTCGCTGCAACCTCCACCTCCAGAGTTCAAGTGATTCTTCTGCCTCAGCCTCCTGAGTAGGTGGGATTATAGGCGCCTACAACCACACTTGGCTAATTTTTATAATAATAAAGACGGGTTTCACCATGTTGGCCAGGATGGTCTTGATCTCTTGACCTCATGAGCCGCCCACCTTGGCCTCCCAAAGTGCTGAGATTATAGGCGTGAGCCACCGCGCCCGGCTGAGCATCTAACTTAAAGTTTATTAGCTTTAATAATAGAAATATCACTAAGAGGCCGGGCACGGTGGCTCATGCCTGTAATCCCAACACTTTGGAGGCCCAGGCGGGTGGATCACCTGAGGTCAGGAGTTCGAGACCAGCCAGGCCAACATAGTGAAACCCCATCTCTACTAAAAATACAAAAATTAGCTGGGCATGGTGGTGCGTGCCTGTAGTCCCAGCTACTCAGGAGGCTGAGGCAGGAGAATCACTTGGATCCAGGAGGTAGAGGTTGCAGTGAGCTGAGATCTTGCCACTGCTGTCCAGGCTGGGTGGCTGAGTGAGACTGTCTCAAAAAACAAAAAGAAAAGTCTGGGCACGATGGCTCACATCTATAATCCCAGCACTCATTCATTCAGTTATTACGTTGAATCAAGCACGAGGCACTATAGTGAGTGTTGGGTAGGTACTCTGGTGATGTCCTTTATAATTCCTACCTGACCTCATTTCCTGGTAAAAACACAGGTAGTGGGAACATGGAACCCAAATCTTTAAGGCTTTGAAATTCTGGGTGATTGCCACAAAGATTATGAGACCTGACAATTAAATAACCAGTTAGAATGAAATAAGCCTGTTTTTTTCTTTTCCTCCAACTTTTAAGTTCAGGGGTGCATGTGCAGGATGTGCAAGTTTGCCACGAAGGTAAATGTGTGCCATGGTGGTTTGCTGCCCATATCATCCCACCAGCTAGGTGTTAAGCCCACCATCCATTAGCTATTCTTCCTGATGCTCTTCCTCTATCTCCCCCACAGGCCCCAGCGTGTGTTGTTCCCCCTGTGTCTATATGTTCTCATTGTTCACCTCCTACTTACAAGAGAGAACATGCAGTGTTTGGTTTCCTGCTCCTGTGTTGGTTTACTGGGGATAATGGCTTCCAACTCCATTCATGTCCCTGCAAAGGACATGATCTTGTTCCTTTTTACGGCTGCATAATATTCCATGCTGTATACGTACTACATTTTCTTCATCCAGTCTGTCATTGATGGGCGTTTGCATAGATTCTATGTCTTTGCTCTTGTGAATAGTGCTGCAGTGAACATATGCATGCATGTATCTGTATAATAGAATGATTTATATTCCTTTGGGTATAATAAACCTGGGTATTAAAGGCTTTGAGGATTTCCTAGCCTCTTCGTGTTGACTGAAGTTTGATTTTTATACATTTCCCCCTTAGTTTTCTTTTGTCATCATGACAGGGAGTTGAGTAGACATTGTATGTTTTTCTTCATTGTTTCAGATTTTGAGATACAGAGTGAAAATGGGGAAAACTGTAATCAAGACATGTTTGAGGAAGAATCACATGAGATATTCTCGGAAATGCCTGAAGAGGAAAGCGCTCAGCACTCCGATGGGGAAAGTGACTTTGAGAGAGATGCTGGCGCCCAGAGGCCCCAGGGACACGCCCCAGGCAAGGACCTCAGGGAAGTGCTCTCCCAGGACAAGGAAGTTGGCCAGCTCATAGGCCTGCAGGGCACCTACCTGGGGGAGAAGCCCTATGAATGTCCCCAGTGTGGGAAGACCTTCAGCCGGAAGTCCCACCTCATCACACATGAGCGGACCCACACGGGAGAGAAATACTACAAATGTGACGAATGTGGAAAAAGCTTTAGTGACGGTTCGAACTTTAGTAGACACCAAACCACTCACACCGGGGAGAAGCCCTACAAATGCAGGGACTGCGGGAAGAGTTTCAGCCGGAGCGCCAACCTCATAACTCACCAGAGGATCCACACGGGGGAGAAGCCCTTCCAGTGTGCCGAGTGTGGCAAGAGCTTCAGCCGGAGCCCCAACCTCATTGCACATCAGCGCACCCACACGGGAGAGAAACCCTACTCGTGCCCCGAGTGTGGAAAGAGCTTCGGCAACCGGTCCAGCCTTAACACGCATCAGGGGATCCACACCGGAGAAAAGCCCTACGAATGTAAAGAATGCGGCGAAAGCTTTAGTTACAACTCCAACCTGATCAGGCACCAGAGGATCCACACAGGAGAGAAGCCCTACAAGTGTACCGACTGCGGGCAGAGGTTCAGCCAGAGTTCAGCCCTCATCACCCACCGGAGAACCCACACGGGAGAGAAACCCTACCAGTGCAGCGAGTGCGGGAAGAGCTTCAGCCGCAGCTCCAACCTGGCCACGCACCGCAGAACCCACATGGTGGAGAAGCCCTATAAGTGTGGGGTGTGCGGGAAGAGCTTCAGCCAGAGCTCCAGTCTGATCGCACACCAGGGCATGCACACAGGGGAGAAACCCTACGAGTGCCTGACGTGTGGGGAGAGCTTCAGCTGGAGCTCCAACCTCCTCAAGCACCAGAGGATCCACACGGGCGAGAAGCCCTACAAATGCAGCGAGTGTGGGAAGTGCTTCAGCCAGCGCTCCCAGCTCGTGGTGCACCAGCGGACCCACACGGGCGAGAAGCCCTACAAATGCCTCATGTGCGGCAAGAGCTTCAGCCGGGGCTCCATCCTGGTCATGCACCAGAGAGCGCATTTGGGAGACAAGCCCTACAGGTGCCCCGAGTGTGGGAAGGGCTTTAGCTGGAACTCAGTCCTCATCATACATCAGCGAATCCACACGGGGGAGAGGCCCTACAAATGCCCCGAGTGTGGCAAAGGCTTCAGCAACAGCTCTAACTTTATCACACATCAGAGAACTCACATGAAAGAGAAACTTTATTGACGTGGCCAAGAGCGAAAGTGAGGGGCTAGCTCTGGAGCAGAAGCTGCCACACTGCCCAGCAGTGATTGAAAGAGCTGTGCTTCCTAAACGCTCTGGGGGTTTTTGCCGGAATCTTCCCCTTGCTCATCCTCATTCCCAGGACACTGTCATTTTAGTGGTCTGAGTCAAGCCCCGTACATGTTCAAGAACAGGGCGTAGGAGTGGAAGGTCTGGAAGGTTGGGTCTTTTCCCTCACACTGCGTGACTTGATTGGCCCCCTTTCTTGTGATTCCTCTGTGCCTCAGTTTCCTCTTCGGTAAAGTGGTGGTGGGGGGAATGTTTCTCCATGTGGATGGAAGACAGCATGGCCCACAATGTGGGCCAAGTACTCAGAAAAGTACTGGAAATCCATTGGTGTGGTTCTTGTTTTGCTGCCACTGTGCTGGGCTCAGGTGACTTCCCCACAAGCTGTTAGTGTTCCCAGGCTCCCTGCCCATGCTAGAATCTGGGCTTTGATTTCAGGTCAAGATGGAGGGGCTTCTCCAGTTCTGAGTCACCCACATGAAGATAAAGCCCCTTTCTATTTCCAGAAAGTGTCAGGAGCACAGAAACATGAGGAAGTACGGCCTGGAGCCAGTGCCCCAGTATCCTTTCCAGTGACTAGAGTCAGGGTGCAGGAAAGGGGTAAACTGAGGACACTCCAGTGCTTGCTTTTCCTCTGTCTAGTGTCCTGTGATGAGTCAGCTACCAGGGTAACACATTTGTTCTCGTGGGGTCTCGTTCTGGAGTGTGTAGTGAAGTCTGAGAGCCCCCGCTGCCAACCCATGGTGGATGGTAACTTCTGGCTCATCAAGAGTAAAACGGTCCTGCACACAGCAGGGTGGGCTCGTGCCTTTGACCCCACAGATACATAGCCCCATAACCATTTCTGAATTATTCTGTGCACTTATTTCCCTCTTCTTCTATTTTTAACTTGATATATGCAGACCTAGAGTCCTGTCGGGTAGCTTTTGTATATGAAGAACACTATTTTTAAAGAAGTGCTAACTTTGAGGACATATCTGTTCCCTGGAGATATTTGGGTGTGAATCGTGAGGTTGTCCTACAGGTGTCGCCCTTGATCTCGGGACGCTATCAGGGCTTTGTTCTCTAGATCCTTGCGCCTGGAGAGAGTGAAGACGGGAGTGACAGCTGGTGAAAGGCTTTGCTGTGAAGGAAAAGGAGATAAGGCGTTTCCAGGAAATGGGAAACTGCCTCCTCCTACACATGGGGCCTGTGCTCAGAATGGGCTTGGTTCTTATAGGATGGATGCTCAGTATTCCCTAATAAAGTTCCATTATTTTCCCGAGTCTGTCTTTTACTGTGTGTTTAAAACGTGAACTTACTGGGCCGGGCGCGGTGGCTCACGCCTGTAATCCCGGCACTTTGGGAGGCCGAGGTGGGTGGATCTCGAGGTCAGGAGTTCAAGACCATCTTGGCTAACATGATGAAACCCCGTCTCTACTAAAAATACAAAAATTAGCTGGGCGTGTTGGCGTGCGCCTGTAGACCCAGCTACTTGGGAGTCTGAGGCAGGAGAATTACTTGAACCTGGGAGGGGGAGGTTGCAGTGAGCCGAGATCGCGAACTCCAGCCTGGCGCCTGGCAACAGAGCGAGACTCTATCTAAAAAAAAAAAAAAAAAACCTGAACTGTTAGCAAACTCACACCTCACTTCCCCTCCCCAGGTGCCTCCTACCCCAGCCTGAGAGTGGTCCAAGGCCTATAGGGAGCAAAAGTCCATTGCTTCGAAAAGTTCACCTTTGGGTGAACCTAGACCTGTGTGTGCCTGACCAGGGTACGCACCTTCCCGCTGCCTTTTGCAAACTCTACATGGAATCTGTCATCCAAGACTTGGAGCCGTGGCTTTGGCTAAGGATCCAGATGGCATCCTGAGGAGGCCATTGGGAGTCACCTCTGTCCAAAATCAACTTAGACATGAGGAGGAAATTCTAGGCAGTGATGTTTGTTAAACCAAGAGAAAAAAAAAATCAAGTAGGCTATGTAATCCCCATCATTAGTGCCATTCCTTCACTTACTCAGCCAACAGGTTCTAGGAGAGGTTGTGAAGAAGTAGTCCCTTCATTTGTCCAATAGAAGAAAGATTCCCGGCCTGGTGCAGTGGCTCATGCCTGCAATCCCGGCATTTTGGGAGGCCGAGGGGGGTGGATTACAAGGCCAGGAGATTGAGACCATCCTAGCTAACACAGTGAAACCCTGTCTCTACTAAAAAAAAAAAAAAGCAAATACAAAAAACAAATTAGCTTGGTGTGGTGGCAGGTGCCTGTAGTCCTAGCTACACAGGAGGCTAAGGCAGGAGAATCGCTTGAACCCGGGAAGCGGAGGTTCCGGTGAGCTGAGATGGCACCACTGCACTCCAGCCTGGGCGAGAGTGAGACTCTGTCTAAAAAAAAATAGAGTTTCCCCTCTGTCTGGGAAGATACAAGAGCTGCCTGAGCAGTAAGGGAAACAGATGGATGGCTTCCCACCTGACATGAAGTTCTAGAGTTTGATTAGTAAAGGGAACTTGGGTTGTAGAAAATACTGGATCTTTTTTTAAGTCTCAACTTGAGAGAAGAGTTTATATTAAGCTTTTTGAATTTTTTTTTAACTCCTCCTTACCTAGTAGAAACACAAAAACCTAGGAAAAAAGGAAACCAGATTAGCTGGAATTGCAATTGCTAAATTAAGCTGGAATCAAGACATTGTTGAGAAAATGACAAATTACAGTTCTTGAGGGTTGAGAGCTGTCTGAGGTTTTTGCTTTGCAAATTGAAAAATAAATAAATAATAAAGGTTGCAAGCCCATCACTTCAGGTCCTGCCTCCTCTTTATGGGTCCCCAGAGGCAAAGGGGGCAGGACACAGTAGCCTTTGTGTAGCTGTGTGTCGGGTGGAAGGGCGCGTCTTTGCACCTAAAACATTTCAAGAAGCCCAATCGTTTTGGAAGATACACCTCTGCTACATCTTTGCTTGCAACTCAATTACGCCTGTGTCTCTGTAATAAAGGCTATTTCTCCTTAAGTGTACATGTCTTTAGAGATCTAGCTTTTGTCATTGGTCTGTTTCTAAAATCATGGGAATGGCCTTGGACCATTAAAAATCGATAGTAAAGCCTGGTGCCATGGTGTGCACCTATAATCTTAGTTACTCAGAAGGATGAGGCAGGAGGATCGCTTCAGTATGGAGTTACAGAGACCAGCCTTGAAAATCTGCAGTAAGGCTGGGTGTGGTGGCGCATGCCTGTAATCCCAGCTATTTGGAAGGCTGAGGCAGGAGAATGGCTTGAACCCAGGAAGCGGAGGCTGCAGTGAGCCAAGATCGCACCACTGCACTCCAACCTTAGTGACAGAGCCAGACTCTGTTTAAAAAAAAAAAAAAGTCTATTAAAAATGGTAAAAAAGAACTGGGTGCAGTGGCTCACGCCTACAATCCCAACACTTTGGGAGGCCAAGGTGGGTGGATCATTTGATGTCGGGAATTCGAGACGAGCCAGGCCAACATGGTGAAACCCTGTCTCTACTAAAAATACAAAAATTAAATGGGCATGGTGGCGGGCTCCTGTAGTCCCAGCTATTCAGGAAGCTGAGGCAGGAGAATCGCTTGAAACCAGAAGGCAGAGGTTGCAGTGAGCTGCTATTGTGCCACTGTACTCCAGCCTGGGCAACAAGAGTGAAACTCCATCTATAAATAAATAAATATTAATATGTAGCAGACGAGGGCACACAGTGTACAGTTCATTGATTTTTTACAAACTGCACACACCTGTATAACCAGCACCCAGATCAAGAAACAACTTACCATGGCCAGGCGCTCATGCCTATAATCCTAACTCTGGGAGGCCGAGGTGGATGGATCACTTGATGTCAGAAGTTCAAGACCAGCCTGGACAACGAGGTGAAACCCCACCTCTACTAAAAATACAAACATTAGCCAGGTGTGGTGGCGCACACCCTGTTGTTCCAGCTACTCAGGAGGCTGAGGCAGGAAAATCGCTTTAACCGGGAGGTGGAGGTTACAGTGAGCCAAGATGACGCCACTGCCCTCCAGCCTGGGTGACAGAGCGAGGCTCCATCTCAAAAAACAAAACAAAAACCTACCAGGACCCAAAAGTCCCTCTTTGTATTCTCCTTCCAGGCAGTACCTTGTCTCCCTCTTAACCTGGCCCTGAAGTTTGTGGCATAGTAGACAGAGTATTGAGAACTCCGCAGGTCTGGTTCTAGACAAACTTCTGCCACTAACTATACCTTTACTTTCATTAGAGATTTTACATTTTGAGGCAGGTCATGATGAAATGACTTTTGTGTTTTCATGGAATTTTGCTTCCCTTGGGTTGCATTATTTACTATAAACCAGAAGGACTTATAGTGACAAAATGGACAGAGCAGTTACCATGCGCCAGGCACTGTGCTAAGCTCTTTATGTGCCATCTCATTTAATCCTGACACCTCTAGGAGGTAGTTAAATATCCTCACACTACAGGTGAGAAAGTGGAGACTCAGGAGAGGTTTGGTCAGTTACCTGCCCCTCACCTGTTGTTTAACCATGACTCCGGGATTCCATTGTTAAAGCCATGAGAAATACCTAATAGGAACAAATGAATACAAGAACAAAACATTAGGATAAAAAAATGATATATTAGTGGCCAGGCACAGTGGGCTAACTCCTGCAATCCCAGAACTTTGGGAGGCTGAGGTGGGCGGATCACTTGAGGTCAAGAGCAGCTTGACCAACATGGGGAAATCCCATCCCCAATAAAAATACAAAAAACATTAGCCGGGCGTGGTGGCGTGTACCTGCAGTCCCAGCTACTCGGGAGGCTGAGTTAGGAGGATTGCTTGAACCGGGAGGTGGAGGTTGCAGTGACCTGAGATGGTGCCACCGCACTCCAACGCAGGTGACAGAGCAAAGACTCCATCTTAAAAACAAAAAAGCTACAATGTTTAGTCTTTTCTCTAGCTAGTATCAGGACAATCCGCAACTGTGATTGGTCATTCCCGGCCCTTTATCCCTGAAGGGAGTCTTGTCTCACAACCAGAAAGTTCAGCAGGGACCCCATGTCCTGGGCTTGCTGTACCCATAGTCTCTCACAGACAGCCTTGGAGATTGTCAAATGGAGGGCCGTTCTAGCCTCCCTGCTCCCTGGCCCTGTTAAGCTATTTCAGATCTTTGGACAAAAGACTCACTTTTGTCCTTTTTCTTTCTTCACCCTCTTGATACAACAGCCGTAGTGGAAATGGAAGTAGAATTGTGTGCGTGATGAGATTTTCAAAGCAGAAGGTTTCAGAGCCTGGTGGAGAGGAAGGGGCTGTGAGCTGGAACTAGTGTGTCGTTCTAAAGACCGGGCACAGTGGTGGTTTCAGGAGTTTCACAAAACAAGAACATGCGGCTATCTTTGGCCTATTATCTAGGTGCTGCTGGTGGGACGGGGCCTTACAAGGAGCCTGCAAGTCTGGCTACATCATAGCGCTACGAAGGGGTTTTAGGTCCTTGAGCGCAATGTTTACGGTAACAGAGCCGAGGTCACCCTGCACCGGAACATGAGGCATGGAGAGGCTTTCCTCCTCAGAGGCCTCCTGCGGCCTTCCGCAGTTTGTTGTTCCTGGTTTATATGTTGCTCATAACCAGTTTATGTAGGCACTCTGTAAGTCCTTTCTCCTTTGCTGCTTCCCCCAACAGGAAGGTCTCATGCCAATGGAATACTTTGCCTGGGTCCCTCATAGCCTGCAGGTGATGTCAAACATGTAAAGGCAGAGCTGCCCTGGAGACTGGAAGGTGGGAACCCAAGGCCCTCTCCTGAGTTGGGCCTTTACTCTACATCTCTAGTCCCTGACATAGCTCTGGAATTTCTAGACTGGTCCAGGGGATGGGCTTGAAAGGTAGATGTGGCTGGGCGTGGTGGCTCACACCTGTAATCCCAGCACTTTAGGAGACTGAGGTGGGTGGATCACATGAGGTCAGGAGTTCAAGACCAGCCTGGCCAACATGGTGAAACCTCATCTCTATTAAAAATACAAAAATTAGCCAGGTGTGGTGGTGGGTGCCTGTAATCCCAGCTACTTAGGAGCCTGAGGTAGGAGAATTGCTTGAACCCAGCAGGCGGAGGTGGTGGTGAGCCGAGATGGTGCCACTGCACTCTAGCCAGGGCAACAGAATGAGACTCTGTCTCAAAAAAAAAAAAAAAAAAAGAAAAAGAAAAAGAAAAGAAAGGTAGATATGTGTGCAGGCCAAGAGTGCTGGCCTGGGTTTCCATGTTAGCCTTCTCAGAATTCTTGTACCTAATCTAAACCAAAAATAAAATTCATAGCCCCCCAACCGATTGATGGACCCTCCCATCGGCCAAAGGCATTCCAAAGTTAACCCAAAAAACTAGTTCAGGCCGTGATGGGAAGAGAAGCTGGACATGCCTCATTATACCCCCCACCCTGCTGGAACTCAGGCACAGCTGCCCGCCATTCACATTAAAACAGATGTTAAGACTGACAAAGCAGATTCTCTGTAGCAATAAGACACCAAATTCCAGGCGGACTCTAGTATAGCATCACGTGACAGATAGAAGGCCCCGAAAGAGACAGAAGTATTTTACTCCAAATTATATATTCTTTTTTTTTTTCTTTTTTTTTTTGAGACAGAGTTTCGCTCTTGT
>NW_022437087.1:499660-517106 GCF_009761245.1 Sapajus apella | reverse complement strand
CCACTGCGCCTGGCTTTTCTCTTTCTCTCTTCTTTCTTTCCTTTCTTCCTTTCTTTCCTTCCCTCCCTCCCTTCCCTCCTTCCTTTCTTCCTTCCTTCCTTTCTTTTTTTCTTTCGATGGAGTCTCACCCTGTCACCCAGGCTGGAGTGCAGTGGTGCGATCTCGGCTCACTGCAACCTCTGCCTCCCCGGTTCAAGTGATTCTTCTGCCTCAGCCTGCCGAGTAGCTGGGGACTACAGGCGTGTGCCACTATGCCCAGCTAATTTTTGGGTTTTTAGTAGAGACAGGGTTTCACCATATTGGCCAGGCTGGTCTTGAACTCTTGACCTCATAATCCGCCCACCTAGGCCTTCTAAAGTGCTGGGATTACAGACGAAGTGGTGGAATTACAGGCGTGAGCCACTATGCCCAGCCTCGATTCCCTTTTTCTAAAGACAAGGGGAACGACCGCCTTTCAGGCACCCCATTTGGTTTATAGTTTGAAAGTACATTCTAAAGGGTCTTCTCCATGACTTTTTCTCCCAAATTAAACTCAGTAGGTTTGTCTGCGCTAAGACTTTTTGTCGACACTAAGTTAAGAGGGATAAAAGCAATTTCCGTGGCCCAGCTTTGCAAGTGATTCTCTGGAAAGCCCTTCCTGTCATCCTGTCCTTCTCTCGCCTAACCACAGGCTGCTCCTACTGTGTGGGGGCAATCACAGCTTCCCCCACCTTTATTAAATTTGGACCTTTCATCTGTTGAATAGGAAGTGAAACCTACAATGCAGGGTTCCAGGATTCCTTATCAGAACCAAACCAGAAAAAATGTATTAAAACCCACTTAGCAATTGACACCCATGGGAAAAAAAAATATGTGAAGTAGGTCTTTTCCCTGAGGCTGCACTGTCCTGGGCTCTCCCAGCCCTTCCGTGGTATTTTTTATTTTGCTTTTTTTTTTTTAAGATGGGGTTTCACCATGTTGGCCAGGCTGCTCTCAACCCAGTGGTGTGGTTTCGGCTCACTGCACTCTCTGCCTCCCCAGTTCAATCGATTCTCTTCCCTCACCCTCCTGAGTAGCTGGGATCACAGGTGCACGCCACCATGCCAGGCTCATTTTTCTGTATTTTTAGTAGAGTCGGGGTTTCACCATGTTGGCCAGGCTGGTCTCGAACTCCTGACCTCAAGTGGCCCACCCACCTTGGCCTCCCAGTGCTGGTATTACAGGTGTGAGCCACCACGCCGGGTCAGTCCCTGGTATTTCTATCAAGTCATTTCTTTTGAACATACCTCCACTTAGCACATAGCATTTACCGAAGCATTTATTAATAGCACTGCATTGGAGTTAATCTAGGTTGCACATAATTCCGTGGCAGCATTTTAGAAAATGCACCCTCTGCTGGACTGCATTCCTTAAGAGGAAGGAGTGTTTCACTTTTTTTTCTTCCACCACAGCACACTTGCCACCTGGTGCTTGGCCCAAATTGCTCCACAGCTGTTGAATGAAAGTCAATGGTATTAATCTTAAATGACCCAGGACTGTGCAAGCAGGAAATGAAGAATTGTGTGTGTGGTAAGTGAGGGGAGGAACAGGGTGGTAGAGCATCACTACAGCTAGCAACCATGGCAGAGAAAAGCGCTTTAAGTGGCAGAAAACCTTAACTGGAGTTCCATCTTCATAGGAGCAGAGACCTCAGTCCCATGCTATCTCGATTTAGTCATCTGTATAGCAGGGGTAAATAGGGACTAACAGGGTTAAACAGCTGCCCTCGGCCCTAAGTGAAAATATTTTATAAACCAGAGTTGCGGCTCACGCCTATAATCTCAGCACTTTGGGAGGCCCAGGCAGAAGGATGGCCTGAGCCCAGGAGTTTGAGACCACTCTGAGCAACATAGTTAGACCTCGTTTCTATTAAAAACAAAACAAAGGTCTAGCAAGGTGGCTCACACCTGCAATCCCAGCACTTTGGGAGGCCGAGGCGGGTGGATCTCGAGGTCAGGAGTTCGAGACCAGCCTGGCTAAGATGGTGAAACCCTCGCTCTACTAAAAATACAAAAAATTAGCCGGGCATGGTGGCGCGCGCCTGTAATCCCAGCTACTCGGGAGGTTGAGGCAGGAGAATTGCTTGAACCCAGGAGGCGGAGGTTGCAGTGAGCCGAGATAGCGCCACTGCACTCCAGCCTGGGCGACAGAGCGAGGCTCCGTCTCAAAAAAATAAAATCGAATAACAAAACAAAAACTGTAAAGAGCCTCTCGCTCAGTGGCACCAAGGCCGCGCAAGGTGAGAGGTCTCCACCTCCCCTGGGAAGCAGGACCCACACTCCCCACCATTGCGCGAACTCTGGCTGCGGTTCTCGTTGATAACAGCTGGGACTTGTAGACAAGCTGGCTAGGTCCAGCTTGCCTACAAATCCCACCTGTCATCAATGATTCGTCGGAAATCAATAGGCGCCTGAGACATCCTCATATCTTATTGGCTAACGCTGCTGTCTGTCTTCGGATGGCGACCACTGGGAAATGTAGTTCCAGCCAATACGGAGTTTCTCTGGGCCTCAGCTTTCCGCTTCCGGTGCTCAGCGGCAGTCCGAATACCCGGGCTTGAGCTCGGGCTTTTAGTGTCGTGTGGAAGCGTTGCGTGGTTGTGGACGGGGTGTCGTGGGGCCGAGCCGTCCGTATTTTCAGGGCTTCGGCGGGCGGGAGCAGTTCTCACCTCGGGCCTGGGCCGCGAGCCGGGGTCCGGACGCCTCGGGCGCTGGCCCCGAGTCCCCGCGATATGACTCGGAGCCAGGATACGATCCTCGTGATGGTGGCGCCCTGCTGCCCGACGGTCCCTGGGCCTGGAAGGACGACCCCGGCCCTGTAGCCGCCGAAGCTCCCCTGGCCGCAAGGCCCCCGCTGCCCCATAAAGTGTCCAGAGAAGGTCGCCCGCGGAGCAGAGTAGCCTTCTAGTGTAAGTCACCCAGTCTGCAGTCGAAGGGCCGAGCCGCTGTTCATTTTCCTGCCTCAAACCAGCTATGTGACCTTGGGCAAGTCCCTTGAGGTCCCTAAGCCAGGATTGCCTCAGCTCTTAAGAGATTTCAAGCCAAAGTATCTCGTAACTTGACAACTCTACCATTCCGAAAGAGTCCGTTTTTATTATTCTTTCTCTTTAAAAAAAATTTTTTTTTTGGTTACGAAATTTCGCCCTTGTTACCCAGGTTGGAGCGAAATGGCGGGATCTCGGCTCACCTCAACTTCCGTCTCCCGGGTTCAAGTGATTCTCCTGCCTCAGCCTCCCGAGTAGCTGGGATTGCAGGCGTCCGCCGCCACGCCCGGCTAATTTTTTTTTTGTTGTTGCATTTTTAGTAAGAGACCGGGTTTCTCAGGCTGGTCTTGAAGTCCCGACCTCAGATGATCCAGCTGCGCTCGCCTCCCAAAGTGCTGGGATTACAGGCTTGAGCCACCCCTCCGGCCCCTATTATCCTTTGTCTTAAAGCTTGTAAGCTTAACCAGGATAAATGTTCCTGTCTGGGCTTAAAATTAGGATGCCAGAGCTGAGAAATCCTGAACGGTGCGCCCGAGGCTGAGAATCCAGCCAGAGGCGAGGGCAGTTGAGCTGTTGGAGTATTTGAATCTTTGAAATTTAGAGCTGGCTCCACCCTGATGCTGCTCTTCAAGATGCTGCTATTTGTGTGACGTCTGACTTGTACCAGACAGTTACTGTGCAACACAGTAGTTCTGAAGACCAGTGCCTTGGGAGGGCAGGCAATTTATTGTCGCATGTATAATCTCCAACTCACCCACATTCTTCACTGGATAATTGGCGTTTTCTCAGCTTTAATTAATTGCTATGTAAACACAGCTTCAGGCTCCTCTGCTTTTCAACCAGATCATTAGCCTTTGACTCCTGTTACCAAGCTTCTGGAACTGCCACCCCACCAGTGACTCCACAGGCACCAGGGCATGCAGCGGGGCAGGGACAGGAAGGTTCTCTTCTTCTCAAGCCTGCGGGGCTAACACTTGAGATTTTTCCTAGAGTTCACTTTTTAATGTGTGTTTCTGACTCTAGAATTTCAAGAGAAGTTTCCACTTAGTGACTCCTAACTGAAGATGGCTTCCCAGTGGGGTGATAGAAGAGGCTGGAGCTTTAGAGTGCAGTTGCACGGTTCTTCTCTGACCTGAACAATGGCTGTAGCTGTGGACCAACAAATCCAGACTCCTTCAGTACAAGATCTCCAAATAGTGAAACTGGGAGCAGGAAATTTCCCTTCAAGGGAATGACTCTGGACCAGAGACATCCTGTCAGAGCTTTTGGCATTTCCATTACCAAGAAGCTCCATTGTCAGTGGCTAAGGCTAGAGAAGTGTACAAAAGAGCTGGTCCTAGAACAGTTCCTGACTGTCCTTCCCCGCCACTGTCCTTCCCCGGGAGATCCAGATCTGGGTGAGACAGCAGCATCCTGAGAGTGGAGAGGTGGCAGTGGCCCTGGTGGAAGACTTGCAGAAAGAACTTGGAAGGCAGGGCTGCAGGTGAGATCTAAAAACTTAGTTCTGAACAGTTAAAATAGAGGAATATGAGAGACAGAGCTGCCTTGGGTTGCCAGCAGTGTGGGCGATGTGTAGTACTTTACTCTGTGTTAAACTGGAGTTTGCTTATTTCATGGTTGTGGTAGCTGCAACTTTCCTTCCTGGTATGGCTGACTTTTTTTTTTTTTTTTTTTTTTTTGAGACTGAATTTCGTTCTTGTTGCCCAGGCTACAATGCAATGCCACAATCTGAGGTCACTACAACCTGCGCCTCCCAGGTTCAAGAGATTTTCCTGCCTCAGCCTCTCGAGTAGCTGGGATTACAGGTGTGCGCCACAAGGCCTGGCTAATTTTGTATTTTTAGTAGAGATGGGGTTTCTCCATGTTGGTCAGGCTGGTCTCGAACTCCCAGCCTCAAGTGATCCGCCTGCCTTGGCCTTCCAAAGTGCTGGGATCACAGGTGTGAGCCATCGCACCAGGCCAATCATCGTGGCCAGCCCAGGCTGACTCTTCAGAGAATGTACAACATTGGCTGCTCTCAGTGTCGGTCCCTGCCATTAAATAAGAAAATTGCTTAAGATGGCTTGAGCTTCACTCTGATCAAGGAGGAGCATGTATGACAGGGATCTCTTTCTGGAGATCTCATTCTGCAGCAGCCAGCCAGAGGCAAGCTGCTTTCAATGGTCTTCCTCGACATTATTGAGCTTATTGTGAAACACCTGAATTCTCCTATGCTTCTTTGCCTAAGGGTTGGCAAGGCCGGTAGGAGCAGCCCCAGGAGAGCTGAGTGGCCAGGATGCAGTGGTCCATAGCCTTTTCTCCATAAAGTCTTCACATGTCCACCCTCTTAACTGCTGTTGCAGGCTTTTGTATAAGATTGGCTTCTTCCTCTGCTTTTTTATGTTTTGGGATGTTTAAGGTTTTAGTCCCTGCAGAATTTTTGACTACTTCCAGTCCTTAAATAGGGGCAGGGTGTGCTCTCAAAGGGGAAGGAGCCCGCAGGGTCAGTACTGAGATCTCTAAATATCCATCCAAAAAAAGCACAGACAGTATCTATGTGTTTGTTCCAGGCAATGGCGAAAAACTCACAGCCAGAACCAGAGAAACGGTTGAACCACAGCCCCAAAGTAGAACTCCAGCCTGTCCACAAGAGCGGTAAGAAGTGGCAGTGAGGGGAGGAAGGAAGTACACTTGTGTGGGGAGGGCATAGAAGTACTCTCTGAATGTAGGAAGTTGGGTAGAAGGTACAGCTCCCTTCTACTTGGAAGACTGGCATGTTGAGCTGAGGCTGACCGCATGAATCTCTGAGATCCTAAATGGATACCTACAAAGGGAAGAAGGACCTCTGTTGGCATGTTTTGTAAAACAGCATAGGGGAGCCTGCGGTACCTTTCCTTATGTGAGTCAGAGATTATTGATCCCAATAGGTTACAGTTGGAGACAGATTTGAGGTCTGGATGGTGGGAAGGACACTAGTAGGGTTAAGGTTCAGTAATCCTTAAAACAGCTAAGCATCCCCAGACCAATTCAGATGATTCAGGTGTGTTATCAAAACTGGAAAAACAAGGCCAGGTGCAGTGGTTCACCCCTGTAATTCTAGTACTTTGGAGGCTGAGGTGGGTGGATCACTTGAGCCCAGGAGTTGGAGAAGAGTGAGGGCAACATGGTGAAACTCTGTGTCTATTAAAAATACACAAAAAATGAGCTCGGCATGGTGGCAGCCACCTGTAGTTGCAGCTACTCAGAAGGCTGAGATAGGAGGATCCACCTGAGTCCAGGAGGTTGAGGCAATAGTAAGCTGAGATTGTGCCACTACACTCTAGCCTGGGTGACAGAGCAAGGCCCTGTCTCAAAAAAAAAAAAAAAAAGAAACCCCAAAACATGAAAAACAATAAAAAAACCCTGATAGTCAGTACCTAGATGGATATGGAGGGGAAAACCCAAAACTTTCATCTTCTAAATGTTTCATTTTGGTTTTTCACCAACCTTCCTTTGATAGGACAAAGCAGATAGGAGAGGAGGAAAGGCTGTTCTGTGTCTGGACCCACTTGAGCTAGTTCCTGAGAGGAGCTGAGTGCCATGCACTCTAATGCCTCCTTTTTCCTCCCAGCCCTGCCTGATCCTCGGGCTCTTGGAATTCCTGCAGAGAAGAACAGGGTGGCCAGCGGATAGTGAGCAGCTCCCAGGTGAGTCTGCCTTTTCTCTTATTCAGATCACCTTTTTCTAATTTAATTTAATTTTTTTTTTTAATAAATTTTTTTTTTCTTTTTTAGAGATGGGGTTTCACCATGTTGGTCAGGCTGGTCTTGAACTCCCAACCTTGTGATCCTCCGGCCTCGGCCTCCCAAAATGCTGGGATTACAGGCATGAGCCACCATGCCTGGCACCCCCCCCCGCCTTTTTTTTTTTTTTTTTTTAATAAAAATATAATTCTTGAGGCACAGCTCAAGTTTCTCCTTTTGGGAAAACTATTAAGTCGTTTGTTTTTACTTATTATATTTCTTTTTTTCAAATATTTTGTGTGTATATATAGTATACTTGAAGTTCTGGGGTACATATGCAGAACGTGCGGGTTTGTTGCATAGGTATACACGTGCCATGGTGGTTTGCTGCACCCGTCAGCCTGTCATCTACATTAGATATTTTTCTTAGTGCTGTCCCTCCCCTAGCTCACACTCCTCTCAGGTCACCCTTTACTGCTTGAATGGGGATTCTGCAACCAACTCTCTTGCCCTCAGAAATTTCAAAGAATTTTACCCAGCAGGGAGGCCCAGAAACTTTACAATTTAGCCTCCAAAATTTCATCAGCCTGCAATGATGAAATTCCTGCCCATATAAGGCCAGTGCCATGGCTGTGATAATGAGGGATTGCATTAAAATTACTCTTTTCTTTGACCCTGAAATCATCAGACTCTGCTGATCTGCTTGTTTGCATTAAAGATACTGGTTACTTCATTCCATATTGGGATCTTGCTCACATGGCGTGCAGTATTGTGTAGTGGACATAAAAAAACAAAACCAAAAGCTTCAGAGTCCAACAGCCCTGAGTTGAAATCCCAGACATGCCCTGGACTCGCTGTGTGACTCTGGGCAAGTCTGAGAAGCTTCTGGCCCAGGACATAGGTGTTCAATAAATGTCAGCTTGTTTCTTTTCTCTCTCCTCCTGCCCCTTTTATTGCATTTAAAGCCAAAATCATCACTGTTTCATTTCTTCTAAGTCTGTTCTGTCACTTGCCCTGACTTGGGCATAGGCATTTTGTTCTGAGGCCATGTGTTCTGAGAGGGGTGTTGTGTTTCCTCAGGAGCTAGCGACACTTGGCGACTTGGCTGTGTATGTCTCCTCGGAGGCATGGAGGGAGCCAGATTCTGGACAGAAGAACCACCTAGAAATAACTTGGCAGAATTCTGAAAATGAGGTCATGCTGGGTAAGAATGACTTTTTTTTTTTTTCTCATAGTCAAAGTTAGCTGTGGAGTTTCTGTAGTATTCACTACTCCAGACCTTTTTCAGGTTGAATTTTTTTTCTCTTTTTCCCTGTTTGTCCTTATTTTTTTGAACTTTTATTTCAATAGTTTTTGGGGAACAAGTGGTATTTGGTTGCATGGAAAAGTTCTTTAGTGGTGATTTCTGAGATTTTGGCACACCTATCACCCAAGGGTAGTCTTTTTTATCCCTCAAATCTCTATCCAATGTGTTGCCTTTTTTTTTTAGACCGAATCTCACTGTTTCTCAGGCTGGAGTGCAGTGGTGTGATCTTGGCTCACTGCAGCCTCTGCCTCCCAGGTTCAAGTGATTCTCCTGCCTTAGCCTTCTGAGTAGCTGGTATGACAGGCATGTGCCGCCATGCCCAGCTAATTTTTCTATTTTTTTAGTAGAGACAGGGTTTCACTATGTTGGCCAGGCTGGTCTTGAACTCCTGACATCAAGTAATCTGTCTGTCTTGGCCTCCCAAAGTGCTGGGATTACAGGCATTAGCCACTGCGCTTGGCCCAGTGTGTAGTCTTTTATCCCTCACCCCCCATTCCCACCCCTTCTCCCTGGGTTGAATGTTTCAAATCTATTTCTACCTTAAATCTTGCTCAAAAGAAAGAAATCTAGTACCATAGTCAGTTTCACCAAGGATGAGTTTCTTGACCCAGAAAGGAAAGCTCATTTAAAGGAGATGGTCATTTTAGGTATGTATCTAACGTGTGTGTGTGTGTGTGTGTGTGTGTGTGTGTGTGTGTGTGTATAAAAATTGCGTTTTTAGGTTTTGGGGTGTATGTAAAGAACATGCAGGATTGTTGCATAGGTACATACATGGCAATGTGGTTTGCTGCCTTCTTCCCCATCACCTGTATCTGGCATTTCTCCCCATGTTACCCCTCCCCAACTCCCCACCCCTAGCTGTCCCTCCCCTAGGTCCCCTCCACAGACCTCAGTGTGTGATGCTCCCCTCCCTGTGTCCATGTGTTCTCATTGTTCAACACCCGCCTATGAGTGAGAACATGCAGTGTTTGATTTTCTGTTCTTGTGTCAGTTTGCTGAGAGTGATGGTTTCCAGGTTCATCCATGTCCCTACAAAGGACACAAACTCATAGTTTTTTATGGCTGCATAGTATTCCATGGTGTATTTGTGCCACATTTCCAGTCTATCCTCAATGGGCATTTGGGTTGGTTCCAAGTCTCTGCTGTTGTAAACAGTGTTGCAATGAACATTCATGTGCATGTGTCCTTATAATAGAACGATTTATAATCCTTTGGATATTACCCAGTAATAGGATTGCTGGGTCAAATGGAATTTCTATTTCTAGGTCCTTGAGGAATCGCCACACTGTCTTCCACAATGGTTGAACTAATTGACACCCCCACCAACAGTGTAAAAGTGTTCCTATTTCTCCACATCCTCTCCAGCATCTGTTGTCTCCAGATTTTTTAATGATTGCCATTCTAACTGGTGTGAGATGGTATCTCAGTGTTGTTTTGATTTGCATTTCTCAAATGACCAGTGATGATGACCATTTTTTCATATGTTTGGTGGCCTCATATATGTTGTCTTTTGTAAAGTGTTCACAGAATGGGCTTGTTTTTTTCTTGTAAGTCTGTTTTAGTTCTTTGTAGATTCTGGATATTAGCCCTTTGTCAGATGGGTAGACTGCAAAAATTATTTCCCATTCTGTTGATTCCCCATTCACTTTAATGATTGTTTCTTTTGCTGTGCAGAAGCTCTGGAGTTTAATTAGATCTCATTTGTCTATTTTGGCTTTTGTTGACAATGGTTTTGGTGTTTTAGTCATGAAGTCCTTGCCTAGGCCTATGTCCTGAATGGTTTTTTTTTTTTGAGATGGAGTTTCGCTCTTGCTACCCAGGCTGGAGTGCAATGGCGCGATCTCGGCTCACTGCAACCTCCGCCTCCCAGGTTCAAGCAATTCTCCTGCCTCAGCCTCCTGAGTTGCTGGGATTACAGGCACGCGCCACCATGCCCAGCTAATTTTTTGTATTTTTAGTAGAGACGGCGTTTCACAATGTTGACCAGGATGGTCTTGATCTCTTGACCTCGTGATCCACCCGCCTCGGCCTCCCACAGTGCTGGGATTACAGGCTTGAGCCACCGCGCCCGGCCCTGAATGGTTTTGCCTAGATTTTCTTCTAGAGTTTTTATAGTGTTAGGTCTTATGTTTAAGTCTTTAATCCATCTGGAGTTAATTTTAGTGTAAGGTGTCAGGAAGGGGTCCAGTTTCTGCTTCCTGCACATGTCTAGTCAGTTTTCCCAACACCATTTATTAAACAGGGAATCCTTTCCCCATTGCTTGTTTTTGTCAGGTTTGTCAAAGATCGGTTGGTTGTAGATGTGTGGCGTTGCCTCTGAGGCCTCTGTTGTATTCCATTGGTCTATATCTCTGTTTTGGTACCGGTACCATGCTGTTATGGTTCCCGTAGCCTTGCAGTATAGTTTGAAGTCAGGTAGCATAATGCCTCCAGCTTTGTTCTTTTTGCTTAGAATTGACTTGGCTATGCAGGTTCTCTTTTGGTTCTATATGAAGTTTAAGGTGGTTTTTTCCAGTTCTGTGAAGGTCATTGGTAGCTTGGTGGGGATAGCATTGAATCTATAAATTACTTTGGGCAGTATGGCCATTTTCACGATACTGATTCTTCCTAACCATGAGCATGGAACGTTTCTCCATCTGTTTGTGTCCTCTCTTATTTCGTTGAGCAGTGGTTTGTAGTTCTCCTTGAAGAGGTCCTTTACATTCTTGGTTAGTTGTATTTCCTAGGTATTTTATTCTCTTTGTAGCAATTGTGAATGGCAGTTCGTTCTTGATTTGCCTCTCTTTAAGTCTGTTATTGGTGTATAGGAATGCTTGTGATTTTTGCACATTGATTTTGTATCTTGAGACTTTGCTGAAGTTGCTTATCAGTTTCAGGAGATTTTTGGCTGAGATGATGGGGTCTTCTAAATATACAATCATGTCTGCAAATAGAGACAATTTGACTTCCTCCTTTCCTATTTGAATACCCTTTATTTCTTTTTCTTGTCTGATTGCTCTGGCTAGAACTTCCAATATCATATTGAATAGGTGTGGTGAGGGGGCATCCTTGTCTAGTGCCAGTTTTCAAAGGGAATGCTTCCAGTTTTTGCCCATTCAGTGTGATATTGGCTGTGGATTTGTCATAAATAGCTTTTATTATTTTGAGATATGTTCCGTCAATACCTAGTTTATTGAGATTTTTTAGCATAAAGAGCTGTTGAATTTTTCGTAGGCCTTCTCTGCATCTATTGAGATAACCATGTGGTTTTTGTCTTTGGTTCTGTTTATGTGGTGAATTATGTTTATAGACTTGTGTATGTTGAACCAGCCTTGCATCCCCGAGATGAAGCCTACTTGATCGTGATGGATAAGCTTTTTGATGTGCTGTTGCAATGGTTTGCCAGTATTTTGTTGACGATTTTTGCATCTATGTTCATCATGGATATTGGCCTGAACTTTACTTTTCTTGTTGAGTCTCTGCTGGGTTTTGGTATTAGGATGATGTTGGTCTCATAAAATGATTTGGGAAGGATTCCTTCTTTTTGGATTGTTTGGAATAGTTTCAGAAGGAGTGGTACCATCTCCTCTTTGTATGTCTGGTAAAATTCGGCTGTGAACCCATCTGGACCTGGGCTTTTTTTGGTTGCTAGGCCATTAATTGCTGCCTCAACTTCAGCCCTTGTTATTGGTCTATTCAGGGTTTCGACTTCTTCCTGGTTTAGCCTTGGGAGGATGTAAGTGTCCAGGAATTTATCCATTTCTTCCAAGTTTACTGGTTTATGTGCATAGAGTTGTTTGTAGTAATCTCTGATGGTGGTTTGTATTTCTGTGGAATCTGTGGTGATATCCCCTTTATTGTCTTTTATTGCATCTATTTGATTATTCTCTCTTTATTAATCTGGCTAGTGGTCTATTTTGTTGATCTTTTCAAAAAACCAGCTCCTGGATTTATTGATTTTTTTGAAGGGTTTTTTGTGTCTCTATCTCCTTCAGTTTCACTCTAATCTATTTCTTGTCTTCTGCTAGGTTTTGAGTTTTTTTGATCTTGCTACTCTAGCTCTTTCAATTTTGACGATAGGGTGTCGATTTTAGATCTTTTCTTCTCATGTGGTCATTTATTGCTATATATTTTCTTCTAGACACTGCTTTAAATGTGTCCCAGAGATTCTGGTATGTTGTGTCTTCATTCTCGTTGGTTTTGAAGAACATCTTTATTTCTGCCTTCATTTTATTGTTTATCCAGTTAACATTCAAGACCTAGTTGTTCAGTTTCCACGAAGCTGTGCGGTTCTGAGTTAGATTCTGAATTCTGAGTTCTAACTTGATTGCACTGTGGTCTGAGAGACTGTTAATGATTTCTGTTCTTTTGCATTTGCTGAGGAGTGAGTTACTTCCAATTATGTGGTCAGTTTTAGAGTTGGTGTTGTGCTGAGAAGAATGTATATTCTGTGGATTTGGGGTGGGGAGTTCTGTAAATGTCTATTAGGTTTGTTTGATCCAGGTCTGAGTTCAAGTCCTGGATATCCTTGTTAATTTTCTGTCTCGTTGATCTGTCTAATATTGACAGTGGAGTGTTAAAGCCTCCCACTGTTATTGTGTAGGAGTCTGAGTCTCTTTGTAAGTCGTTAAGAACTTCCTTTATGTATCTGGGTGCTCCTGTATTGGGTGCATATATATTTAGGATCGTTAGCTCTTCTTGTTGCATTGATCCTTTTACCGTTATGTAATGTCCTTCTTTGTGTCTTTTGATCTTTGTTGGTTTAAAGTCTATTTTATCAGAGACTAGGATTGCAACTCCTGTTTTTTTTTGCTCTCCATTTTCTTGGTAAATCTTCCTCCATCCTTTTACTTTGAGCCTTTGTGTATCCTTGCATGTGAGATGGGTTTCCTGGATACAGCACACCGATGGGTTTTGACTTTTTATCCAATTTGCTGGTCTATGTCTTTTGATTCGGGCATTTAGCCCATTTGCATTTAGGGTTAGTATTGTTATGTGTGAGTTTGATCCTGCCATTTTGATGCTAGCTGGTTGTTTTGCCTGTCAGTTGATGCATTTTCTTCTTTGTGTCGATGCTCTTTACCATTTGGTACATTTTTGGAGTGGCTGGTACTGGTTGTTCCTTTCTATGTTTAGAGCTTCTTTCAGGAGCTCTTGTAAAGCAGGCCTGGTGGTGATGAAATCTCTGAGTACTTGCTTGCTCATAAAGGATTTTCTTTTTCCTTCACTCATGAAACTTAGTTTGGCTGGATATGAAATTCTAGGTTGAAAGTTCTTTTCTTTAAGGATGTTGAATATTGGTCCCCACTCTCTTCTGGCTTGTATAGTTTCTGCTGAGAGATCCACTGTGAGTCTGATGGGCTTCCCTTTGTGGGTAACCCGACCACCTTTCTCTTTGGCTGCCCTTAGCATTTTCTGCTTCATTTCAACCCTGGTGAATCTGACGATTATGTGCCTTGGGGTTGTTCTTCTTGAGGAGTATCTTTGTGGTGTTCTCTGTATTTCCTGGACTTGAATATTGGCCTGGCTTGCTAGGTTGGGGAAGTTTTCCTGGATAATAACCTGAAGAGTGTTTCCCAGCTTGGATTCATTCTGTCTGTCACATTCCAGTACACCTATCAAACGTAGATTAGGTCTTTTCACATACTCCCATATTTCTTGGGGGCTTTATTCGTTTCTTTTTACTCTTTTTTTCTCTAATCTTGCCTTCTTGTTTTATTTCATTGAGTTGATATTCAATCATAACCGCCTTTTTTCCCCCAGGTTTTTTGTCCTGGGAAGGGAGGGCTTTATTTATAAGTTTCTGTTGTGCTGTTGCCATCTTTCAGGGATGCCCTGCCCAGTGAGGAGGTAGCCTAGTCACAGTCTGCCAGCAGAGGCATTGCTGAGCTGCTGTGGGTTCTGTCCAGCTGCTGGGTGAACTTCCTTGCAGTTTTGTTTATAGGGGTATAGTTAGAACTGCCTCGGTAGTGGCGGGCTGCCTCGGTAGTGGTGGATGCCCTTTCTCCGCAGAGCTGGGCCATCCTGGGTTCAGCTGTGCTTGCAGTGAAGAGTTTTCTCAATCCGGAGTGTTTCTGATTGCTGGTCTTTGTCGGGGTGGGTCTGGCCAGGCCAGATCACCTGGCTCCCTGTTTCAGTCCCCTTTTTTTAAGTTGAATGGGCGACTCTGTCTCCCAGGCGTTCCAGTCACCAATTGAAATGGCGCCCGGTGCTTTTTTCGCCTGGGAATCTCCTGGCCTGGCTCCCTGTTTCGGTCCCCTTTTTTTCAGTTGAATGAGAAACTCTGTATCCTAGGTGTTCCAGTCGCCAGTTGAAAAGGCGCCTGGATTTGTGTGAGTTTTTGTGTGGAGACCCGCTGTGCCGGCTGAAACAGCCATGCTGGAGACTCATGGTGCATTTCCGCCCAGGAATCTCCTGGTCTGTGGGCAGTAAAAATTCGTTTGGAAATGCAGTGACCACTCACCCTCTGTTTTCTCACTGGGTGCTGCAATCCAGAGCTATTCCTATTCGGCCACATTGGATCCCTCCTCGTGTCTGACTTTTATTTAAGATGATGAACATGGATATGTAGTTATGCATTTGGGCCTGAATTTTTTTTTTTTTCCTAATTGTTTTCACTGAGCTTTCCCAAGAATCCCCAGAATTAAAAAAAAAAAAAAATTAGTCTCCTCTTCCTGGCACGTATAATGGTTGGGATTAGATTTACCAAACCATTACTCTCCATTTTGTCTGCCTGCAAACAGCTTTTCCAATCCAGAGGCTCACCACATAGAGCAGGAGGAAAACCCACAGAGCTGGGATCTTCACACTCTGGAGAAAAGGAGAGTGTGAGAGGCTGCTCAGTGGCTGGGATGGGAGTGGAGTGTGGCCAGGTGCTGATCTTGAGAAAAGCCAAGACCTGGGATGAGTTGCAGTGGCAGGGCCTGGAGGATGAGAAGGTGGCAGGAGTGCACTGGGGATGCAAGGAAACCAAGATTTTTCTGGGAGTTCTCAGAGAGTCCTGGATCCATGAAAAACCCTGCACCTGCTGTTGAAACTGCCAATTGTGCTGGATTGTGGCTGAGCAGCTGCAAGAGCATGGCTTCCTGTGGACCCTGGAGCAGTGTTGATCTTGGTTTAAAAACCTCCAGACCAACTACTGCAAAGCCAGGAGCACCTACACGCCAGGCACCTGTGCCTTCCATGATGAGGTGGATGGCCTGATGAGTCCCTGGGCAGTTGCGAACACCTTTGATGCCTTAGAGGTGGCAGGAGGCCTTCTTCGGAACCGAAGGGATTCCAAAGGGAACCAAAGCACAGCACTAGAAGATGTGGCGGGATGGTAATTAACTAGTGGAGGGGTCTCGAGGAACCCTGGAGCCTTGGTCTCCAGGTCTTGCGGTGGACTCCCAATGGCAACACTCTCCCACAGTGGACCTCAGAGCAGTGGGAGCGATGCAGTCTTGTGGATAGCATTCAGGCTAAGAATCCGGAGACATGATTATTGTCTTGGCTTGGCTATGACTAATTTGAGTCTGGAATGGCCTCATCGGGAAAAATTGGTGACAATTAAGGGAATACTGTTTATATCCTGTCCTCAAATATTGCTTGACTCAACCCTCGACTGAACCAGTAGTCCAGGATGGCTCACAAAGACCACCCTGAGTTGTTGCTCTGCTCTGAGTCTCCCTTCCTGCCTTTAGTTACAACATTATAGGAACAGAGGAGAGAAATGTAGGAGTTAGTGCCCCATAGAGGTCAACCCTGCGTAGATTATATACAACGGTCTGCCACTTAAAAGGCTTGTTGTTGTTGGGCAACCTCTTTAAACACCCTTAGCATCCATTTTCTCATCTGGACAGTGGACATTGTGAGGGTTTCTACCTCCCTGGGCTGTTAGAGGATCCTCACACAGTACTAGCACTTGGCAAATGTTAGTTTTCATTATGACCGTCATTATAATTATTATGAAAATAGATAAGTACACTGTCCTATACTCTCAAAGGAGTAATCCGTATGGGAGAGAAGCCCTACAAATGTGGAGTGTGCTGGAAGAGCTTCACCCAGAGCTCAAGGCTCATTACGCACCAGAGAATCCATACAGGAGAGAAACCTTGTAAGTGTAGTGAGTGTGGAAAAAGTTTCATCAGTAGTTCGTGCCTCAGTGCACTCTGGTGAACACACGCTGGTGAGAAACCCTTCCAGTGCCCAGAGTGTGGGAGAAAGTTCAGTAGGAGCTCCACCCTCACCAGCCATCAAAGAATCCACACAGGAGAGAAACCCTGTGAATGTCGGGAATGTGGGAAAGGTTTCAGTGACTGCTCAAACCTCATTACCCACCAGCGAATTCACTGTGGAGGGAGACCCTATAAATGCAGGCAATATGGGAAAAGCTTTAATTAGAGCCTCAAGTCTCATACACCAGTGAATTATACAGGAGAAAACCCCTAGCCAGGCACTGTGGCTCACACCTGTAATCCCAGCACTTTGGGAGGCTGGGGTGGGCAGATCACGAGGTCAGGAGATCGAGACTATCCTGGCCAACATGGTGAAATGCCATCTTTACTAAAAATACAAAAATTAGCTGGGTGTGCATGCCCATAATCCCAGCTACTTGGGAGCTGAGGCAGGAGAATCCCTTGAATCAGGGAGTCAGAGGTTGGAGTGAGCCGAAATTGCGCCACTCCACTACAGCCTGGTGACAGAGCGAGAGACTGTCTCAAAAAAAACCCCTATGAATGTAGTTAATGTGGGAGGCAGTTCAACAGTAGGTCACATTTTATTGCACATCAGAGAACCCACGTGGGAGAGACTCTACATGTTCCCTAAATATAGGAGAAATGTTTTTAAAGCATTGAGGCTGAAAACACTAGGGAATCCATCCCAAGAAAGGGTCTGTCTTACCCTTGATTCTCTACCAAATCACCCACATAAGAGAGAGAATTAAGCTTCTAGTCCGACAGACTTCGTTTCTCTCACTAAACACTCACTCGGCTTATGAAATAGCACTCAGGGCTTTCTTGTTCATGCTGTTGAGATGGAAGTCAGTTTCCAGAGACTACAGAGACAACTTCTGAATTTGACTATGTCACCATCTCAGGGTGTCTTCACTGTGATTCTGTGCCTTAATTTTCAGTTTGACAGTAGAGTGAGACTCTTGTCTCTGAGACCCTCCTTTAAGGACAGAGGCGGCTGCCCTACTGCACTGATGACATTAATGATGTTTGAGTCGGCTGTGGGCTGTTTCTTCTGAGCACCTGGCAGCTAGACAAGGGTTTACTAAGTAACATTATAAAGGTCTTCCATTGTTCTCTCTGTGAGAGGATTGGGGCTCAGAACATGTCTACATTGCCCCAAATTCCTTTTAGGATTGACTTGGTGTCACTTAAGAGGAAAGCATTGTATATTCTTATTAGATCCTTTGGAGGAGGGTAAAGGAGAAAAATTCAATGCTAAAGGTTGGCTTTTTTTTTTTTTTTT
>NW_022437087.1:462954-499560 GCF_009761245.1 Sapajus apella | reverse complement strand
CCCAGGCTGGAGTGCAATGACGCGATCTCAGCTCACCGCAACCTCCGCCTCCTGGGTTCAGGCAATTCTCCTGCCTCAGCCTCCTGAGTCGCTGGGATTACAGGCACGCGCCACCATGCCCAGCTAATTTTTTTTTTTTTGTATTTTTAGTAGAGACGGGGTTTCACCATGTTGACCAGGATGGTCTCGATCTCTTGACCTTGTGATCCACCCGCCTCGGCCTCCCAAAGTGCTGGGATTACAGGCTTGAGCCACCGCGCCCGGCCAAGGTTGGCTTTTTAACCATAACTTACTCCTCAACTTATTGGGTTGAATCATACAAGATTGCTGTTTTTGGTCTACAAAACCAGCAATTTTACAATTCAACCTAAACAGAATTTCTGTAGCAGAATTGCTCTAAATGCCAAACAGGGCTTGCAGTACAACCTTACAGCTCAGACTGTATCCTAAAAACGTGAGACTCGGTCTAGGCTCTGTGAGCCCAGATAATGAAGTACATAAAGCCTTTTCTGCATGTGTATATGTCCAGAGCAATAACTAAGAACCATGACATTAAGACGTCTCCTAGGCTGGGTGCAGTGGCTCATGCCTGTAATCCTAGCACTTTGGGAGGCCATGGCAGGTGGATCATGGCAGCTAGACTGTCCTGACCAACAAGGTGAAACCCCGTCTCTACTAAAAATACAAAAATTAGCTGGGCATGGTGGCGTGTGCCTATAATCCCAGCTACTCATGAGGCTGAGGCAGGAGAAATGGCTTGAACCTGGGAGGGGAGGTTGCAGTGAGCCATGATCCCACCACTGCACTCCAGCCTGGTGACAATGAGACTCTGCTTTAGAAAAAAGTGTCTCCTAGTTGGAGACCTTACCTCTGTATCACCTTCCTCTAACAAGGCCACTAGTTCCTGTCTATGCTCAGATATCCTCAGGGCTGGGGTCTCCAGATCCTCGGGGAGAGGCTCTGTGTTGGCCAGTGGGTTCCCTCTCTGTAACAGCAGAATAGAAACCCTGGAAGGACACATGTACAGAACAAATGGGATTTAGGAATAAATGAAACACAGTTTCTACCTCTGAAAATGGTTCCTTTTGTGTGTTCGACTTAAAATATTTTCCCACAACTTTCTAAATTACAAAACAAAGCACAATCTACATATCAGTGTACTAATTAGATTCATGAAATATGATTAAGTCATGTTGTTTTTTTAAAGACGGGGTTTCACCATGTTGGTCAGGCTGGTCTTGAACTCCCGACCTCAGGTCATGTGCCCGCCTTGGCCTCCAAAGTGCTTGGATTACAGGCGTGAGCCACCACGCCCGGCCGTTGTGATTATTATTATTTTTTTTTGAGATGGAGTTTCGCTCTTGTTACCCAGGCTGGAGTGCAGTGGCGCAATCTCGGCTCACCGCAACCTCCGCCTCCTGGGTTCAGGCAATTCTCCTGCCTCAGCCTCCTGAGTAGCTGGGATTACAGGCACGTGCCACCATGCCCAGCTAATTTTTTGTATTTTTAGTAGAGACGGGGTTTCACCATGTTGACCAGGATGGTCTCGATCTCTTGACCTCGTGATCCACCCGCCTCGGCCTCCCACAGTGCTGGGATTACAGGCTTGAGCCACCGCGCCCGGCCTGTGATTATTTTTTTAACTTACCCAAGTATCTGTTAAAAGTCACTGATGGGCTGTGGACTTTGTATGTTGTTGCCATGATTCATGACATTCTTTAAGAATTATCGTCAACCACCTTATGAAGCCTCTCATTTATGTATTTCTAGCATGTAGCTTGTGTTGCACATGGGCTTAATACATGTTTAATCTGATCATCTATTTTGTGTGTTTGTGTGTGTGTATGTGACAGGGTCTCACTCTGCTGCCCAGGCTGGAGTACAGTGGCATGATCACAGCTCACTCAAACTCCACCTGCCAGGCTCAGGCAGCCTCCCCTCAGTCTCCTGAGTAGCTGGGACTACAGGCTACTCCACCACATCCAGCTAATTTTTGTATTTTCATTATAGATAGGGTTTCGTCATGTTGCCCAGGCTGATCTCGAAATCCTGGACTCAAGTCATTCACCTGTCTTGGCTGCCTACATCACTGGGATTACAGGTATGAGCTACCATGCCCAGCCAAATTTTTTTTAATGAGATGGGATCTTGCTGTGTTGTCCAGGCTGGTCTCCAACTCCTGAGTTCAAGCAATCTGCCTACCTCAGCCTCCCAAAAAGTGCTGGGATTACAGGCATGAGCCACCATCTCCGGCACACTTTAATATTCACTATGGGCCCTTAATAGGAAATGTTTGTGGGGCCACCAAAAGCAAATGTCCCTTGAATTAATCACCTGGGAGGGGGGCAGGTGTGGGAAAGTACACCTGTGTCCCCATGAGAACCACTCAAGAGGAGCAGAAATCTTGTTTTAATTGCTATTTCCTTAATTGCTACTAGGGCTGGGATTTTTTATTGTTTATTGACCCCTATACATTTTTTCTTCTGTAAAAAAGTTCACAAAGAATGTTTATATTTGTTAGCTCTTCTGATTCTCCCTATGATACTGTGAAGAAGACAGGGACAAACACTGCCATTTTATACTCCCAGAACTAACAGTAGCTACCAAATAAGAATTTATTATGCCATGCCTTTCTTCCAACCTTCACAATAACACTGCAAGGTGGTTCTTACTGTCCTCATTTTGCAGCTAAGAAAACTGAGGCTAAACGATGCTGGTTGACTTGCCCAAGGCCACACAGCTGGTAACAGGGACTGGCGGTCACTTGAGTCCTCCATCAGTAGTGGTGCTACTACAGCAGCTCCTCCCCTTTCTAGAGGCCTGGATGGAAAGATGCTGGTGTCAGCAAGAGGTACGAAGGTCCACCCAGTCCCAGACATGCAGAGAAGCATCATTTGTTGCTGATAACAAAGTCCTTGGTCTGCACGGGTGCCAGGTGTGGGTGGTGACCAGAGGAGCAGGGTCCATCCTGCCTCTTTCTAGGAAGATGTGACCTCTGTGAGTAAAGAGAGGTTCTACTTGGCTCCCTGTTCCATCCCAAGATGTGGTGTCATAGACCTGGACTGTGCCATCAAAACCTGAGAATACAGAAAAGAGAGGTTTGACCATGAATCCCTAAAATACTTTTATTTTAAAATATTTTTTTCTTTCTTTCTTAATCCAAATGGGGTTTTGCCATGTCTGGACTGGGCTCAACTCCTGGCCTCAAGTGATCCTCCCACCTCAGCCTCCCAAAGTGCTGGGATTACAGGTGTCAGCCACTGCACCCAGCCCCTAAAATACTTGTTATAATGTATTTGATGGTACCAAACAGGCTATTGGTTGAGGAATCAAGGCACGTAAAGGCTAACCACAGGCAAGTGGCACCTGCCCTCAGTGCTGGCAGCTGATGACTCCCTGTGGCATGTAACTATGAGCATCTGTTGTATACCTGTTACTCGTGAGGCTCAAAGGCTAATTCTGGACAAGTATTACCTCTTTTAATCCTCAGAACTGTATGACATAGATACTCTTATTTTCCCCAAGAAACTGAGGCTTAAGAGACTTCTTCAAACCTTTTCAAGTTGCCCCAGATTGCAGTCTTTTCTACCTCTGGGTCCCTCTCAGCAGATGGCCTTGTCTCCGACTTGATAGGGTAACAGATGCCTTTGGAGAGGAATAGTCTCATGTCCCTGCATGACCTAGCTGCACACACCCTCATCCCATCCTGCCATCTTCCTGTTACTGAAGAGCCCACTCCTCTACCTGAGCTTGGCTCTTCTGTTCTTTCTGGATCCTGGCATTTCCAATCATCCTTTCTTATTCTCTTGACTTTTTTTTTTTTTTTTTTTTTTTTGAGACGGAGTTTCACTCTTGTTGCCCAGGCTGGAGTGCAATGGCGCGATCTCAGCTCACTGCAACCTCCGCCTCCTGGGTTCAAGCAATTCTCCTGCCTCAGCCTCCTGAGTAGCTGGGATTACAGGCATGCGCCACCATGCCCAGCTGATTTTTTGTATTTTTAGTAGAGACGGGGTTTCACCATGTTGACCAGGATGGTCTCGATCTCTTGACCTCGTGATCCACCTGCCTCAGCCTCCCAAAGTGGTGGGATTACAGGCGTGAGCCCCCGTTTCGGCCCTCTTGACTTTTTTTTAACCCCCACCCACCACGACGGATCCTTCCTGTTGGCTTTTAGATACCCACATTAAGTACCCCCAAGCAACTACATGCCACCAGACTAGACCCAGGAGTCTGCTGACCTAGCTGGCTTGCCACATTTCAAAAGGCAGGTAGACTGAGAAGCACTCTTGAGGTCCTGTTCCTTCTGACATAGCCCATGGCTGTCCCAGTGTCTTATTAGCTGCAGGCCCCTCCTGAGACCTGAATTCTTGCTAGGCTAGGAAAGGCCTGCTGCCAGTGTGTAGAAGTTAGTAGGCAGGGTGGAGAAAGGCCTGCCACTGAAGAACCTGGAGAGTTAATTTACAGTTTCTCTGTGAGCAACTTTGACTTCTGGAGCCAGGTTTATCATGGTGCTGCAGGCTCCTTCCTGAGCACCTTACAGTCCCCTGGAAGAAAGAGATCAGATAATAGACACGAAATCCTGCTCAGCAGTACCTGAGATGGCCAAGCAGTTCTTAAGTCCTGGGGCCCAAGTCACTCGCAGCAGCTCTGGGTCAGGGCTGGGTATGGATACCGGGCACTGGACTGAGCTCACAGGATGGCAGAGATTCCGGGGGTCAAGTAGACAGAGCCGCCCATCCGAGCCAAGGCTGGCAATGCTGGGCCCAGGGCCCTGGTCCTTGTTCCCAACTTCGGCACACCATCTCTCTCCAGAACCAGGCCCAGTGCTGCGATTCTCCAACGGTGCCCACTTCCGGCGGGTGTCAACAAGCCCTAGCCGGCCCGAAGCACAGCAGAAGGCAAAGGTGCCTGCATCTAGGACCTGCAGGCTACTCAGCTCCTCACTGTCACTGACATCTAGAAGACCAAGAGCAAAGGAGGCAAGTGGCTAGAGGCAGATGGGTCTGGTGATTTGGCAGGGCTGGCTGGTCGCAAGTCCCTTCCCACCAGTCCCAGGCAAAACAAATCACATCTCCCTTCCCACTCATCTCACCATTGTCTGCTCAGCTGGTTGGGTGCTGGTCCCTGGGACTGCCTAATCCTGCCCCAGCATGGGAGCCCTTTGAGGCCAGGGCTCACCTCTTATTCACCGTGCTTCCCCAACACCTGGCACAGAGGGTTGAACTCAGTTTCCACAGTGGCTGAGTTGGGCTGAGGGGCAATGCCGGCTGCAGCAGCCAGCACGGGGTGAAATACTGTAGTACCTGTGGTGTACGTGGTTTTCTCAGACTCCAGATCCGTGACCTGTAGACTGCGGAGCCTCGCCCCGTGGAGGACTCCAGGTGCCATGGAGGAGAAGACAGCCACCCTAGGCCAGAGACTCTCTTCTTTCTCACGCACAGCAATGGTGTTGACAGCTTTAATGACATCTGGGAGAAAAGGAAAAGAGGCCAAAATCAACAACTTTAATGAAGGTTTGAAACACGACAGGCCAGCCAGCTGTCTTCCGCTATACATTTAGAAGGTCAAGGAAGAAGAGGAGCCGCCAGTTGGCAAGAGGTGATGTTGACACGTAACCACTCTGGCTTATGTTTACATTTTTGAAACCATAAGAAACATTTCAATTTCTTTATTATTTGTCTTATAAACTGTTTTTTGCAAATGGAAGCTAATGCCATCTCAAAACCCAAAAAACAGTTCTGGCTTTTTATAGTTCTGCGGTGAACAGGTAGAAGCAAAGAAAAGGAAAGAACATGCTGCTGATATCATTTACACCTTCAGTGACAAGTAACAGGTACGGAATTCATGAACTGGTATTATTTCTTCAAAAATGTGTTCCATAACCTCAAGTGACTTGCTGAAGCCTAGCAAGTACAGGTCACATCACAGATGCCACTGTCTTCAAATGTAAGTTGGGCAAGAAAGTCCACATCTTTTTGACACTGAATGGAACAACATCCTTGGCTTTGAGTCAAGTTTTAGTTCTTTTGTTTGAGACAGAGTCTTGCTCTGTCGCCCAGGCTGGAGTGCAGTGACACAATCTTGGCTCACTGTAGCCTCTGCCTCTCAAGTAGCTGGAATTACAGATGTGCATCCTGATGCCCAGATAATTTTTTTGGCATTTTTAGTGGAGTTGGGTTTCACTATGTTGCCCAGACTGGGCTTAAACGCCTGATTTCAGACGGCCCACCTGCCTCAGCCTCCCAAAGTGTTGGGATTACAGGCGTGAGCCACTTTACATGGCCTTTTTTTTTTTTGAGACGGAGTCTCGTTGTTGCCAGGCTGGAGTGCAGTGTCATGTTCTTGGCTCGCTACAACTTCTGCCTCCCAGGTTCAAGCGATTCCCCTGCCTCAGCCTCCTGAGTAGCTGAGACTACAGGTGTGTACCACCATGCCCAGCTAATTTTTGTATTTTTGGTAGAGACATGGTTTCACCATATTGGCCAGGATGGTCTCAAACTTCTGACCTCAGGTGATCTGCCCACTTCAGCCTCCCGAAGCGCTGGGATTACAGTCGTGTGCCACCATGCTGGCCTCAACATTCTAAATCATTAGGGAAATGCAAATGAAAGCCTCAATAATATATAATTACACATCTATTAAAATGGCTTTATTTCAAAAAGACAGATAATAAATGTTGGTGAGGACATGGAAAAATGGGAACCCTTATACCCTGCTGGTGGGAACATAAACAACTTTTTGCTGAGCGCAGTGGCTCTGCCTGAAATCCCAACACTTTCGGAGGCTGAGGCAGGCAGATCACAAGGTCAGGAGATCAAGACCATCCTGGCCAACAAGGTGAAACCCCATTGCTACTAAAAATACAAAAATTAGCTGAGTGTGGTGGTGTGTGCTTGTTAATCCCAGCTACCTGGGAGGCTAAGGCAGGAGTATCACTTGAAGCTGGGAGGCAGAGATTGTAGTGAGCCAAGATTTAGCCACTGTACTCAGTGAGACTCCATCATAAAGTAAAATAAATTAAATAAAATGAAGTTTAAAAAAATCCATTTTGGAAAAGTATAAAAGTGTCCCCCAAAATTAAAACCTAAATTTACGTTAAGACTCAGCAATGCTGGGCGCAGTGACTCAAGCCTGTAATCCCAGCATTTTGGGAGGCTGAGGCAGGTGGATCATCTGAGGTCAGGAGTTCAAGACCAGCCTGGCTAACATGGTGTAAAACCCTGTCTTTACAAAAAAAAAAAAAAAAAAAAAAAAAAAACAAAGCATGATGGGGGGGGATTGTAACCCCAGCTACTTGGGAGGCTGAGGCGGGAGAATCACCTGAACTTGGGAGATGGAGGTTACAGTGAGCTGAGATCGTGCCATTGCACTCTACCCTGGGCAACAAGAGTGAAACTCCATCTCTAAATAAATAAATAAATAAACAAAACACCCAGCAATTCCATTTCTGGCTGTCTAGCCAAAATAAATGAAACCATTTGTCCACACAAAGACTTCTGCATTAATGTTCTTACCAGCATTATTTTTAATAGCCAAAAACTGGATCCACCAACTAGTGAATGGACGGACAAAATGTGGTGCTTTCACACACACACAATGGAATACTATCCAGTCATAAACAGGAACAAACTGCAACCTCACGCTATGACATGAACAGACTACAGAAGTGCTACGCTAAGTTCAAAGAGCCAGACACAAAGACATGTATGTATGATGCCAGTGACACGACATGTCCGGAGATGGCAAATCTGCTCCAGAGACAGGAAGCAGATTAGCGGTGGCCTGGGGCAGGGTGTGGGAATGGGATGAACAGTAAATGGCACAATGGATCTCACCGGGGTGAGGAAAAGGTTGGAAAACTGATCTGTAGTGATGCCGGCACAACTTGTTAAATTTACTAAAAAGGTCACTGAATTGTATGCTTTTTTTTTTGGAAATGGGTGAATTATGTGATATGTAAAACATACCTCAATAAAATTATGGAAAAAAAACCCCACAACTACAGCACAGGACAAGTGACAAGGAAAACAACCAGGAAAGCCCACAGTGACCACAGAGAACAAATGAGCACAAGAACTGCCCCTCTGTGGTAGTGAGGGGAAGCCAACAGCTGCTGGGCAGGCAGCATGGGGACTGGGGACAGAGGGTCACATAACCAAAAGGGCAGCTCCAAGAGCAGCTGCCTGTGCCTCTGAGACTCAATTCTATGCTGGCCAAGGAAGCCCTAACTGAAGGAGGGACAGAAAGGGCTGGATTAAGCTAGAGGGCTGCACGTTCTGGTGTCTGCCTGACAGGGGACCCACAGACCCACTGCTGGAGGAAACACTATTCCCCGTGGGGGAACTTCCCTCCACTCCCGGAAGGGACAGGGTGAACACTGTCTGCTACTCTCTCCTCTCCCATTGGCAACAGAGTGATTCTCTGAGTAGGGGACTTGCCAGCCTAGCCTCTTGCTCACTCACTGTTTTCCTTCCTGGGGACTGGCATGCCTGCAAAGAGGTGACCAAGGAGGTGAGCTCACCTGAGTGGCCTTAGCTCTGCCTTGCCCCTGCCCCTGCCTAGGGAGAATGGTTCTATGGGTGAACCCAATTCCAGGAGCAGGACACAGGAAGCTCCATTTGGGGCTTGGATGCCATGCTGTGGTTGCTAATTCACCCTGTCTGCATTAAAGTAGATACTGCATTTTAATTCCGACCTGGCTCTGAGCCTACTTCTTTTTGCTCTTGTTGCTCAGGCTGGAGTGTAGTGGTGCAATCTCTGCTCACTGCAACCTCTACCGCCTGGGTTCAAGTGATTCTCCTGCCTCAGCCTCCCCAGTAGCTGGGATTACAGGCGCCCGCCACCAAGCACAGATAATTTTTTGTATTTTTAGTAGAGACAGGTTTTACCATGTTGGCCAGGCTGGCCTCGAACTCCTGAACTCAGGTGATCTACTCACTGCAGCCTCCCAAAGTGCTGGGATTATAGGCATGAGACTGCACCCAGCATGATTAGGGAACAGGGGTGTATGAGTCACACTTTCCTGGAACCCCAAACCCCATCAAGTCAAATTCACTCACCATTGTCCTCTGCAACCTGCCACACCTGTAGATAACAACCTGGAAGGCCACTGGTCACCAGCAATCTATTCAGAATAGACATAAAATCAGTCCAGACCATGGGGAGCTTATCCACACAGGCCCCTTCCCCTCTCCAGCCCACTCAGCTTGGGACTTCACCTCCCATATCAGGAAATGTGACTGCAGGATCATCAAGGCCAACCACTCTTACTTCACAGATAAGGGGCAGGCTCAATCCACTTTAGGGAGACTGAGCCCAAGCTTCCAGGTGTCCTGATGGTCACCTGGAGAGGACACCATTATGGGGCCAAACACACAAACTGACCCAGAGACTCCTGGCCTCTCCCAGTTGAGCAGTTACCACCCAAGAGCAACAATAGCATCCTTCTGTCCCATATCTATTCCCTGGAGCAACTCCGGTAGACCTGTTACTTCCACCAAAGGGCTGTGGGGGACTAAAGCCACATCAGTCATTTCTTTGTATTCTAAATCTGTGTGCACGCACTTCTGCGCTCACATGTGCCCGTGTGCTGAGGGAGTGGGAGTGGCGATGAGGAGGTGTAATACCCCCAGGCATTTGAGCCGTCCCATCCTGTATGGACTGTCTGGATCACAGAACTGACCATACCTGGTATGTGGGACGTGCTTCAGATCAAAGATAGACCTGTCTGAAAATCCTCCATGGCGCACTCTGAAATCTCTTTCTGGGAATAAGCCCTAAAATACAAAGGAGTAGCCAATCAGAGAGAGCCAGCTCCCAGCCTGGCAGGAGGCCACGGACGCCGCTCAGCTGGTTATCGGGCATCGGTGTGCTGGTATCTGGCAATGTTGGTCTCAGCTGCCTACACATCAGCTTCCTTTTACCTCTGCACATCCAAAACCCTTCTCCTAGCCTTTCACTGGCCCCTTTTACTATAGCAAAAGCATTATAGTCCAGGCCTTCCTAGAAAAGCCGGGGAGGCTCAACAGCTTTATCAAAGAAAGCAACGAACACATTCCCATTTGTCCCTCCACCCTCCCACTGGAAACCAGCTGGGTTCCTCTAGCAGTAAAAATGTCACAGTTACAACTCATCAGTGCTCACTGTGTCAGGCACAGTGCTTAGGGGGTTATCATATTCTCACAACCACCTATCACTGTTCTACAAATGACAAAACTAAGGCACAAGGGGCTTCAGCCACTTTTCTAAGGTCATACAGGGATTAAGTAGTGAATTTAAACCAACGTCTGTCTAACCCAAGTCCATACTGTTAGCCACTAGATTCTACTATCTCTATGTAAGGAACCGGAGGCGGCCATAGAGGAAACAAGGAAAAGCTGGTGGTGAGCGGGGAGGGAAATCAGTTCTCGGATCAGGGCGAGCCCCCAGCTCAAGCCTGAGTGGAGATGGGAAAGATGAAGAACACTAGGTGCTACCCTGTAGCTTCTGCAGCCTCTGAGTTGTTACGAGTACAAATTTGGCTTTTTTTTTTTTTAACCTTTTTTTTTTTTTGAGACAGAAAGTCTCATTCTGTAGCCCAGGCTGGAGGGCAGTGGTGTGATCTTAGCTCACCGTAACCTGCATCTCCTGGGTTAAAGCTATTCTCCTGCCTCAGCCTCTGGTGTAACTGGGGACTACAGCTGTGCACCACCACACCCAGCTTAATTTGTGTATTTTTAGTAGAGATGGGGTTTCGCCATGTTGCCCAGGCTGGACTCGAATGCCCATCCTCAGGTGATCTGCCCGCCTCAGCCTCCCAAAGTGCTGGGATTACAGGCATGAGCCACCATGCCCAGCCTTTTTAAACTTTTTAAATTTTTTGAAGAGATGGGCTTGCCATGTTGTCCAGGCTGGTCTTGAACTCCCAGGCTCAAGCAATCTGCCTGCCTCAGCTTCAAAAAGTGCTGGGATTACAGGTGTGAGCCACCATGTCCACCTACAAACTTGGCATTTTTCCGGAGCTTTCCCTCTTCAGATTTTTTTCCCCCCTTTTTTTTTGAGATGGAGTTTTGCTCTGTCGCCTAGGTTGGAGTGCAGTGGCAGGATCTCAGCTCACTGCAACATCCTCCTCCCAGGTTCAAGCGATTCTCCTGCCTCAGCCTCCTGAGTAGCTGGGATTACAGATGCCCATCACCATGCCCGGCCAATTTTTGTGTTTTTAGTAGAGGTAGGATTTACCACGTTGGCCAGGCTGGTGTCGAATTCCTGACCTCAGGTGCTCTGCCCACCTCGACCTCCCAAGAACTGGGATTACAGGTGTGAGCCACCATGCCTGGCCCTCTTCAGATTCTAATTCAGTATGTTTGGGAAGTACACTAGGAATATGGGATCTAGCCTCTCCTGGGCTGAATGATGTTTTTCTATGTCCTTGTCTAGCCTCTTAGCCTCCTCTATTTTTTTTTTCTCTGAGATGGAGTCTCACCCTGTCATCCAGGCTAGAGTACAGTGGTGCGATGTCAGCTCACTGCAACCTTCGCCTCCGAGGTTGATGTAATTCTCCGCATCAGCCTCCCAAGTACCTGGGATTACAGGTGCCCCCAACCACGCCTGGCTAATTTTTTGTATTTTTAGTAGAGACAAGGTTTCACCATCTTGGCCAGGCCAGGCTGGTCTTGAACTCCTGACTTTGTAATCCACCTGCCTCAGCCTCCCAAAGTGCTGGGATTATTACAGGCATGAGCCACCACACCCGGGCCTAGCCTCCTCTATTCTAAACAGTTCGACTCAATTCCTAACATGGTGATGCCCTAAGATAATTTATTTTTTTAAGACAGAGTGTCACTCTGTCACCTAGGCCAGAGTGCAATGGCACCATCTCAAGTTCACTGCAACCTCTGCCGCCTGGGTTTAAGGGATTCTCTGGTGTCTCAGCCACTCCTGAGTAGCTGGGATTACAGGTGTGCACCACCACACCCGGCTAGTTTTATTTTTAGTAGAGATGAGGTTTCACCATGTTGGCCAGGCTGGTCTTGACTTGGCCTCAAGTGATCTGCCCACTTCAGTCTCCCACTCCCAAAGTGCTGGGATTACAGGCATAAGTCACCTCACCTGGATTCTTTCTTATTTTGTGAAAGATTTTTTTTTGTTTTTTAAAGGTCAGGTGCAGGAGTTAACACCTGCAGTCCCAGCACTTTGGGAGGCAGGAGGATTGCTTGAGCTCAGGAGTTCGAGACCAGCCTTGGTAACATGATGAGACCCTTTCTCTACCAAAAATATAAAAATTGGCCAGGTATGGTGGCACATGCCTGTGATTCCAACTACTCGGGAGGCTGAGGCCAGAGGACGCCTTGAGCCCAGGAGGCGGAGGTTGCAGTGAGCTGAGATCATGCCATTACACTCCAGCCTAGGTGACAGAGTAAGACCCTGTCTCAGGAAAAAAAAAAAAAAAAAAAAAAAAAAAAATTTAATAGCTGGGTGTGGTGGTGGGCACCTGTTATCCCAGCTACTTGGGAGGTTGAGGCAGGAGAATAGCTTAAACCCAGGAGGCAGAGGTTGCAGTGAGCCAAGATCATGCCATTGCACTCCAGCATGGGCAACTAGAGCAAAATTCCATCTCAAAAAATAAAAGAATTTAAGAAATCTGGGGCCAAGAGTGATGGCTCATGCCAGTAACCCCAGCACTTTGGGAGGCTGAGGCAGGCATCACTTGAAGCCAGGAGTTTGAGACCAGCCTGACCAACATAGTGAGACCTCATCTCTACAAAAAAATTAACAATTAGCCAAGCATGGTGGCACATGCCTGTAGTCCCAGCCACTTTGGAGACTGAGGTGGGAGGATCACTTGAGCCTGGGAGGTTGAGGCTGTAGTGAGACAGGATTGCACCACTGCACTCCAGCCTGGGTGATAGAGCAAGACCTTGTCTCAAAACAAACTAAAAGGAAATCAGGAGCAAACACTCAAATTCCGGCCCCCACATGGCCCTTCGAGGTCATCTGCCTGTATGCCTCACTCTTCCGTTGTCCTCTGACTAATCCTATCCCCTGGACTCCTGATCTATCCTCACCTTCTATTTCTGGAAGCAGGAACGTGTTCCCTGTGATATTCCCTCACTCCTGCAGTTTCACCCTCTCCCCTTTCAAGGGTTACTTTCCCACAGCTGTAACTCTGTTCAAGCCTCTGTGTTTAGGAAACCTTCCCTCAGATCTGTGTTTCCGACTAGTTACTGCTTTAGCTTCTTCCCGCCCCACATTCCCTGACTCGGCTTCCTCTTCATTTTTAGTCTTTGGGCCTGACCACCACCAGCAAAATCCTGTAGCAGAGGTCACCAAGAGCTTCCCAACTGCCAGTCTTATGAATGAACTTTTCAGTTCCTCATCTGAATGACTATTCCAACTCTAGACAGCTACTAACTCTTCTTCTTGAGATGTTCTCTTCTCTTGGCTTCGGAAACACTGACCTTTTCTGAGATTCCTCCTACCTCAGAGGCTGTTCTTAGTATTCTTTGGGCGTTCATCTTCCTGTACTCATCCCTTAAATGTGTTCCCTGAGGTTCCATCCTCACTATATTCTCCTCTCATTCCTTATATACTACACATTCACTAGGTGACTTTAACCATTCTAAGCAGTTCAACTGCCCTCTATAGCCTTTATCACTCCCTCAATCTATTTCTGATGAAGTGTAATGACCTCCTCCTCCAGTAGCTCTCTGTAAACCACGGGACATTCTACAGAATTTATCTCTGTATTTGCCTCTCTCTATTAGACTATAAGGGTAGGCCTAGCTAGCGCTCTCTTTCTTTCTCTTTCCAGTATCCAGGATAATACCTGGTAGGTAACAGGAGCTCCACAAATGTTTAACAAATAAAAGTAAGCATATATATTCAGCATTTATATTTCAAGTTACCTGGTTTTCCTTTACAGAAAGTCTGAGAGGTAATTTCAGATGAAGAATTTCATTCTTTTTCAGGCTTTCATAGCCCGCAACAAAGACTCCTGGAAAAAGAAGCAGAGGTAGCTGTGACAAACTGTTAGATTGCAGGCTGTGCGCGGTGGCTCACGCCCGTAATCCCAGCACTTTGGGAGGCCGAGGTAGGTGAATCAAGAGGTCAGAAGATTGAGACCATCCTGTCGACGTGGTGAAACCCCATCTCTACTAAAAATACAAAAATTAGCTGGGCGTGGTGGCACCCGCCTGTAGTTCCAGCTACTTGGGAGGCTGAGGCAGGAGAATTGCTTGAACCCAGGAGATGGAGGTTGCACTGAGCTGAGATGGCACCACTGCACTCCAGCCTTGGGCCCAGGAGGCGCAGGTTGCAGTGAGCTGAGATCACGCCATTACACTCCAGCCTAGGTGACAGAGCGAGACTCCATCTCAAAAAAAAAAAAAAAAAAAAAAAAAAAAAAAGATTTCAGACCACGGATAGGTCTATAAACTCCCACCCAATCCCCCAAAGCAAGGATAAATTCCTTCAGTGTGCAGCCTTGTATGAGGGAACTGAGTATCTGGTTATGTTTTTTTGAGAGGAGGTCTCACTGTGTCAGCCAGGCTGTAGTGCAGTGGTCCCATCACCCGATCACAGCTTACTGCAGCCTCAACCTCCCAGGCCCAAATGATCCTCCCACCACAGCCTCTGAGTAACTAGGATTATAGGCATGGGCCACCATGCTAATTTTTGCTATTTTTTGTAGAGGCAGGGTTTCCTTGCTCAGGCTGGTCTCAAACTCCTGGGGTCAAGCAATCTGCCCACCTGCCTCAGCCTCCTAAGGTGCCCAACCTGAAGATTTTTTTTTTTTCCAGACAGAGTTTCACTCTGCTGCCCACGCTGGAATTCAGTGGCGCGATCTGGGCTCACTGCAACTTCCACCTCCTGGGTTCAAGTGATTTTCCTGCCTCAGCCTCCCCAGTAGCTGGTGGTGCACAGGTGTGCTCCACCTCACCCGTCTAATTTTTGTATTTTCAGTAGAGATGAGGTTTCACCGTGTCAGCCAGACTGGTCTGGAACTCCTGACCTCAGGTGATACGCCCGCCTTGACCTCCCAAAGTTCTGGGCTTACAGGCATGAACCACAACGCCTGGCCAAAGATCTTAATAAGAGGAATATTAGTGCTGATGGAGCATCAAATTGCTCCAAGTAACTCAGGTGCCCAGAAGACTGGGTTGGGTCTCTCTAGGCTTCGCCCCTCAAACCCAGCTCAGGAGTGGGATTCCCTCCCCTTTAGGGCCAGGAAGGTATACTACCTTTGTCATCAATCCATTCAAGGACTCGAGTGGCTCCTGAGAGGTCGAATGCATAGAAATCCTGGTATCTGCAGGAAAGGACATAAAATCACACGATGCACAGCACTTCGCAGCTCAAAGAACTCCAAGATGAGCCATGCAGCTGCATGCTTCAGTGACCCCAAGCTCTGGAGTCAGGCAGACGTGGGACCAAGTTTGCTTCGCATTTTATTCCCTGTTTCTGGGACCAGGCCAGTCCCCCGAGGTCCCTGAGCCTCGGTCCTCATGTGTGGACCTCCCAGAGTACCCAGATTTCCCAAGGTTGACGTGAGGAATCAATGTGATATCTGTGTTCAGAGCTGAACTCGGGCTGGCGCAAAATAACGGGGCACTTCTCCTCCATAAGCGCTGGTCTCACAACTGGCGCACGCAGGGAGGAGCCATTTCCTAGATGGGGGCCTAAGCCTAGGCGGAGTCCTTCGCGGCGGCGAGCCCCGCGGCCACAGCTGGTCCACCCTGCACCAGGATCCCCAACGTGTCTACGCCCGCACCCGCCCGCCCGCCGGGCCAGCTCCGGACCCAGCCTCCGTCTCACAGCCGCACAAACTTACAAGCGCAAGGATTCCACCAGCCAGTCATCCTCAGGATCCATGGCAACAGCCGCTTCCGGCGTCCCACTTCCGCCTTTGAGTCTTCCGGTGCTGTGCGGCTCTCGCGAGGTGTGGGCAGGGCCTCCCGTTAGGGGCGGGGTCAGGAGGCCGCTCTGCGCCCCCGCCCGGCTGAGCTTCGGGTTTTCTGCGCGGAAGCTCCGGGTAAAGTGACCTGAAATCGGGACTTCCCCGGCGTCAGCTCCGAAGAGGACTTGAGGACCAAAAGATCGCCCGTTTTAGGACCTGCTTTTTGCAGCCCAAGAGAGGGGCAGTTAGTGCTCCAAGCCAGAGATAACACAGAACCGCCCGGTTAAATTCGAATCTCAGTAAACAGTGAATAATTTTTTTCGTACGAGTATGTTCTTGCAATATTTGGTCCATTTTATTAGATAAAATTGTTTATCTGAAATTCGAATTTAACTGGGCGTCCTATATTTTTATTTGCTAACGCCGGCAATCCTATTGACGGCCAGAGAAGAGAGTAAGCGGACGGCGGGGTCTAAATCCCAACTCGGCGCTCCCCGCCCAAGCCCCGCGGTGGAGTTTCTGCAGCCCCTTTTACTGGCGAGGAAACTAGAGACACTTGCCTTCGCCAGTAGGTGGCAGAGGTGAGAGTAGAACCCCGCACCTGGCACAGGGCCTGGCATACCGCAGGCATTATTTGCTTGCTGAATAAGTGAATGAGTAGGAGTCTAGAGTCAGTTCCAGGCTGGGGCCACATGGCATGGAGTATTCTGGACTTTTTGGAGCCAGCCTTATCTCACTGAACACATTGCCCTGTCCAGCCCCCTTTCCCTCCCACCCCCTAAAAGATGGGTGGAAGGAGAGGACCAGGCATTTTATGTAAAGAGCAAAGTTTTATTCACAAATTCAACAGGGATGCAGGAAATACAGCAGGAACATAATTTGTGTCTGCATCAGCGATATTTCTGGTGACCCAACCAGAAATCACAGTAACGGAGTAACAGAGATTTGAGCTCGGGATTTATATCCAGATGGGGCCATCACCAGGGTCCCATTCAGCACCTTCCCTGGGTGGGCACAATCTAAGCCATGCTGTTGTGTCTGCCCCATTATTGGTGTCATTTCTGCGGTATTTGTACCAGCAACCTCCTGTACTGAAGAGAAATATACAGAAGAATTGAGCCAGGGAGGGGCTCCTGATAATGACAGGGCATCCTGCCATTCCTAAGTGCCAGATGTCTGCAGAGGTGGGCACTGGGAGGCTGTCAGCTGAGGCAGGGCCCAGAGCACCCTGAATTGCCTTGGAGGGGTCAGGGGCAGCAGTTTTCTCGGAACATAGCCCCAACCACCCAGAGTGGTCATGACAGTCAAAGGAACTCATGGAAGTAAATCCAAGTACAGTGCCTGGCAGGGGCTAGTCAGTGTCCTCAGTCCCCAACCCCAGACCTCACTCTGAAGCCCGAGACTTATGCACTGCTGCTTCTGAGATTCTCAATTGTTCTGCATGTGCCAGAGCTTCAAAACTAACGCACTAGATGTGACATTGTCTCCCTTCAGACTCAGCCAGCCCAAGCTCCTAGGCCTTACATCTGAGGTCCTCAGGGGCTGCTGGTGCTGTGCATCAGGAAGTCAGGGATGTTGGCTGAGGCTGGGGTTGGACCTTTTCTAGGGAATGCCCCTCCCTTCAAAATGCACACACTATATGCTAGGCACAGCGGGGGGATATGAAGGGGCAACAGGTGCTGCCAGGGAGCTCACAGACTCGTATGAGCTCCCATTTACTAAGGACTGTCTATGAGCCAGGCACCATGCTGAGCATTTGACATACACTGTCTCATTTAATGGGAGATGGGCCTTATTATTATCTTCTTTTTTTTTTTTTTTTTTTTTTTGAGACAGTTTTGTTCTTGTCACCTAGATTGGAGTGCAATGGTGCAATCTCGGCTGGCTACAACCTCCTCCTCCTGCGTTCAAGCAATACTCCCGTCTCAGCCTCCCAAGTAGCTGGGTTGACAGGCGCCTGACACCATGGCTGGCTAATTTTCATATTTTTTAGTAGAGATGGGGTTTCACCATGTTGGCCAGGCTGGTCCTGAACTCCTGACCTCAGGTAATCCTCCTCCTGCCTCGGCTTCTCAGTATCATCTTCATTTTATGGATGAGGAATATGAGGCTTTAGAGAGGTTAAGGGACATTTCTAAGGTCACACAGCTACTAAGTAGCTAGGTTCTGAGCCCAGCATGTTGTAGTCAGAGCCCACATTCTACCACATTACATTGCCTTCTGCGCACAGCAGCAGGACCAGGGAGGGTGCTGTGCAGTAAGGACAGCACCAGGAGCAGGGAATGGAGGTGCTGCCGCCCAACTGGGCTAGACCCGAAGGCTGGCCTGGCTCCAGCTTTGGGGCCTTGAATCCCCTAGGTCAGTGACTGACAACCAAGAATGATTTGGGGCCTTCTCCCCCAGCAGACATCTGGTGATGTCTGGAGGGCTTTTCAGTTGTCAAAACTTGAAGGGGGGAAGTGCTACTGGCATCTAGTGGGTAGAGACCAGGGATGCCACTAAACATCCCATAATGTGCAGGTCAGCCCTCACAACAAGGAATAATCCAGCCTAGAATGTCAGGATGTCAGACGTACTGAAGTTGCTCAACTCTGCCACCAGATACTGGGGCCGATGAGAGAATGGGGAGAACTGAGGCCGATGAGAGAATGGGGAGAGCACTGGTCCAGGTGAACAGGGTCCACACTCTGTCTTGGCTGCTGACTTCTCTTTCCCTCTCTGGGCCTCAGGGTCCCAGTCTGGCCACAAACACACACAGGGCACAGCAAAGGTGGACTTGACTAATGCAGCACAGGCGGGACAAGGCTGTGTGCACTGGGAGAGAAAGGCCCTGTTGTAAGAGGCCGATGAGCCCAGTCTTTTTCTTTACACTGGGTGATGAGTCAGGGGAACTTCTTTCCCTACTTCTTGCTCCATGGGGTCTGCCAGGAAGGTCAGCTTCCTTTCTTTGGACTGTTCCTCCTTTGAGCTCTGCCTCAACAGGGAAAAGCCTGGAACCCTGGCTTTCTGGGGTCCACACCCGTAATGTCCTGATCAGACAGTCACACCCTAATACAGTGCTGGGTGGTAATTCCTCCCATGCAGGATCCAGGGATGGCCCCAGCTGGGCCATCCTGGCGTTGGAGTGGGGACCTGGCTCACCTGGATGTGGGGTGCAGGGTGGCTGAGCTTCACGCCTAGAGCCTTCTTTAGCAGGAGGATCCTGAGCAGATCATGACTCAGCTGCAGTCTCTGGTCCCTCAGGGAGGTGTGGGAAGCTGTCCCCAATGGGAATGGGCTGGGAGGCTCCAGACTCTTCTTGCCCATGAAGTGACCTAGGAAGGAGGTGCCCAGGCACAAGGAAATCAAGGAGCGAGGACCCTACCCAAGTGGGAAAGTTCCTCGTCTCTCCCACGGTTCCGTTCTTGTGTCAGGAAGACACTTAACCTTCTTCCTCCTGGTGGTTCCACCTCACCAAGGAGCCACAGAGGTATCTGGGCGGTGGCAAATCCTGCTCCCTCAGCTTTTCCTGAACAAGTAGAGAGGATGGCACAGCTGGAAGGAGGGTGGTATGGTCCAGGGCCAGGGAGAAACTCTGCTAGCTGTGTGTCCTGCTTGGACAAGGGATGAGAAAGGGCAGAGTTGGAAGTGGAGCGTGTAGAGGGGCCTGGAAAGTGGAGGTGCAGCAAAAGCACACGGGCGGTTAGAAGAGTCGGTGAAGTCTCGCCTAAGGTAAGGGGCACCGGCTGGCAATGGCATTTAGGATCTAGCTAGCCCAGCCCTGCCTTAAACTGGCTGCGCGACCTTAGCCAAGTCACTGACCTGTCGGGGTCTCAAGTTCGCATCTATTAAATTAGATGAACCCCAAGGTTCCCCACCTGCTCCGACACAAGTATCCGTGGCTGAGGAACGGCCAGAGGGTTGAGAAGCAAATGGGGTCTGAGCAGGGTGGGGGACACTTGCTTGCCCGGTTCCCCGAAGACTTACCGGTGGCCCATAGGTTGCCCCGCGGGTGCACTCGGATCTTGCCGGCTCTGTTGCGGGGCTCCGGGAGATCCCAGCTGAGCGGAGCGACGCCCGCAGTGAGCAGGCCGAAGAGCAGGAGGCCGCCGAGCAGCCGAGTGCCCTCCGCCCGCTGGGCCATGGCTGTGCCCGGGCAGCGGCTCGGCTCCGGCGCGCTCCACTGCAGCTCGGCTCCCGGGCCCGCCTTCGCTTCTTTTAAACCCGCGTCCCTGGGGGCGGAGCCTGCCCCGCGCGCCGGCCGCCGTCCCCACCCTCCCGCCCCAGCTGCTGGGTTCCCGGGCAGGGGCACCCTCTTTGGGCCGCCCAGAGACCTGCACACCCGCACTCTGGCCCACACGCGGGCACCGCTTTCGCCTGGGGCTTCTGGCTGAAGCCCACCACCTTCAGGCTAAGGACTGGGCACTGGGCAAACAGGGGCCCAGCCACGGAGGGGAAGCTGCTTCCCGGCCCTGCTTTGCCCCTCTCCCACGCCTTTTGGCCAAGTAGGCGCTTCAGCCCTCTGAGCCTCTCTTCATGAGGGTAGAGGTCGGGCGAGGGGCCCTCCTCCCGGGTAACAGCCTTTCTTTTTTTTTATTCTGAGACAGGGTTTGTCCCTGTCGCCCAGGTTGGAGTGTGGTGGCGCGATCACGTCTCGGCCACCTCAGAACCTGGGACCACGGGCACACGCCACCACGCCTGGCTTTTTTTTTTTTCCCCCCGAGACCAGGTGTCGCTAGGTTGCCCAGGCTAACACAGGCATTTTTACAGTGTCCAGCCAAGTGCCAGGAACAAAGGAGTCCCATAAACGCATCCCCATGACCTGCGCCCTCTGGGGTAATCTGACCTGTGTTCACCTGCTCTCTGCCCTCTCGCAGCCAGCACCACAATCTGGAAATGTTCTGGTACACGGTAGGTACTGAGGATGGGAATGCGGAGTGATGATGGTGGGAAAAGGGCCCTTCTGAGGAATGGGCATCCTGCCGGAGGGCCTGGCTTATGGGCAGGAAGCAGACCTCTGGGTCATGGAAGTGCAAAGAGCACTGGACCCATGAGTCCATGTACAAGCTGTGACCTGGCTGAATAACCTCACTTTCTTCAGCTGTAAAATGGGAATAACCACAGTGCCCTAATTATAATACTTTTACATGTTTTAGCGTAAGTACTTTGTGGCAGGAAGCAACAGTTCTGTACGACCTGCCCTCTCACAGCTGGCACTGTGTTCTCCCTAGAAGCTGTCTGGACTTGTCTTGGAAAGAACGTCTGGATCAGCAGCATCATGTAATGAGCAGAGGAAGACACTGTGCTCCAGAATAACACATTTATGTTTGCTTAATTAACTGAAACCCATTGTTCAGAGCACTATGCTAGACACAAAAAGAGGAGAGACAGATAATTCCCTGCTCCCAAGGGAGTTAACCACCTCACTGGAGAGGCAGTACACAAAGGAGAGAGTGAGGCAGCAGCAGGGCGCAGAGCACCCCTTGGACTGGATACCCCCCTGGAACATGGAACAGCGTGGCTGTGCCAGAACCTACTCCCGACTGGTTTGGTAATGGGACCTGCTTCTGGGACTCTTGCTAGTATCTAGCTCAGCAAGGCTGCTAGCTCTGTGGATCCCCATCCTAGAAGGGGAAGCTCACATGAAAAACTGGCTGTCATGCCCAGCTGGAGGCCCAGCCTCCAGGACAGGGACGTCTCATTTCTGCCCTGGCTTTCCCTCCAACCTCCTTGCTTTTCATACCCTGCCCTGGCATTTAGAGCTCTCTGCTTTCTCGTCACAGCTTAGTCATGGTGTACAGATGTAGCTCTTATCACCCTCCAGGAATCATTCCCATGACCCCTCCCTCTCCTCTGCATCCATCATACCCCATCCTGTCTTTTCTAGTCCATGGATATAGAAATTAGGGTGAACACACAGAAGCTGGTATTGACTGAGTGCTGCGTTACTTAAATGCTTGAAGGAACCTTATTTGGTAGGTTTCTCCCTCCTCATTTCATAGGTGGGAACAGGCTAAGAGATTGAGCCACTTGCCCAGACATCTCACTGGAATCAGATTTCAGGTCTGTCCTGACCACTGCATCAGGCCCCCAAACCTGTGCAAGGCAGATACAGCTCCCCCTAAACCACTCCCACTCCCACTGTGGCATTGCATATTTTAGCACCAAGCTGGGTTTAGATGTCTCAGGAGGGAGAGGGGGTGGGCACTGCATTTCAAGTTTCACCTCTCTCCCACAGGTGACTGGACCTGAGTTCTGCTAGGTTTTTTTATACTGAAGCCAAGCTTCCTCTGATACAGCCTGGGTTCACAGCTGCAACCACAGCTCTGAGGCTGGCCCCAGACACCCTTGGAACCATTTGATCTGCCAGCCTACTACAGAAAAAAAAAGGGGTCTCTGAGGACCCTGGAGAAAACAGCAAGGAAGCACCTCCACAGACATAGGGGCACTCATCTTCCCTTAGGGAAAAAAATGGAAGGAGGCGGAGGTTGCAATGAGTGGAGATTTCTCCATTGCACTCCAGCCTGGGCAACAGAGCAAGATTCCATCGCAAAAAAAAAAAAAAAAGGTAGGTGAAATTTGGCTGGGCGCAGTGGCTCATGCCTGTAATCCTCACGCTTTGGGAGGCCAAGGTGGGTAGATCACCTGAGGTTGGGAGTTTGAGACCAGCCTGGCCAATACGGTGAAACCTTGTCTCTACTAAAAATACAAAAAATTAGGCTGGGCGTGGTGGCGGACGCCTGTAATCCCACTACTCGGGAGGCTGAGGTAGGAGAATCGCTTGAATCCAGGAGGCAGAGGTTGCAGTGAGCCAAGATTGTGCCACTGTACTCCAGCCTGGGTGACAAGAGTGCAACTGCGTGTCAAAAAAAAGAGTAGGTGGAATTTCAGAAATGCCTAAGATTGGTAGCACAAGGATAGGATATACAGTTTGAAAGTCACATTCAATATAACAACTGTATATGGGAAAGAAGTTATTATTGTCTCTGTATTACAAATTTAAGAGAAAGCAAGATAAAATACTCTTGACTGATGAAGATAAAGGGTTGGATATTATAGACTGGCGTGGTGGAAGGGTGTTTCTCAGAAAGAAGAGGAGGTATGAGATTTTTGTTTCCCAAAAGAGGCCATGGGTTTTAAGATTAAGGTACGCTGTTCTACAGGAAAGTCGAAGATTCCTAGTTTAGATGGGTAGCTGGTCTTCTGTGAAGTCGCTTTTCTGCAGAAGTTGCCAAACTATACCAATACTGAGGAACATTCTCTGAAATAGCTCTGTCATTAGGCTCAATAGTACAGGGTTTATTGTAAAAAAAAAAAAAAGAAAAAGTCACATAGCATGGTTAAGAGAAATGTCTTCGTTTTCAGATACCATTTTAAGTTTTTCTTTTAATGTCATTTTATGCCCATTCCATGAAACACAGAAATGACTAGTTCCCTGTTTGCATTAGCTGCTAAGGAGCTGAGAGCCAGAGCTGTGGATCTATTCCAGTAGACAAGAATCTTTTGTTATGTCCTGTGGGTACTACCCTCACCTCTGATTTCTTTTCTTTTTTTTTTTTGAGATGGACTCTTGCTCTGTTGCCCCCACTGGAATGAGTACAGTGATGAGATCTCAGCTCACTGCAACCTCCGCCTCCCCGGTTCAAGCAATTCTCCTGCCTCAGCCTCCCAAATAGCTGGGACTACAGATGCCTATTACCACACCTGCCTAATTTTTGTATTTTTAATAGAAACAGGGTTTTACCATGTTGGCCAGGATGGTCTTGAACTCCTGACCTCAAGTGTTCTGCCTGCCTCAACCTCCCAAAGTGCTGGGATTATAGGTGTGCGCCACCGCACCTGGCCTTCTCACCTCTGATTTCATCCGTTTCTTATCCCACATTGCTCTCAACCCTGAATTCTTCAATTATTTTCTATTTCATCATATAGTACTGAAGGTATCTTTACGCAACAAGACAGTACTAATAAAATATGCAAAGCAAAGGATGAATCAGAGGCTGACTCTGTCTTAATGCCCTCCAGGAGCCAGCCCTCTGGTTGGGAAAGAGACACACATAAGGCAAACCACTCTAAGGGCATGTTCGAGAGGAGCACGAACAATGTACGGGCCAGTGTGGAGCAGGAAGCATGACACGGGCTCAGAAGCTCCATCTGCAATAAGAAACACCCCTCGGCCGGGCACTGTAATCCCAGCCTGTAATCCCAGCACTTTGGGAGGCTGAGGCGGACGAATCACGAGGTCAGGAGATCGAGACCATCCCCACCAACATGGTCAAACCCCGTCTCTACTAAAAATACAAAATTAGCTGGGCATGGTGGCGCACGCCTCTAGTCCCAGTTACTTGGGAGGCTGAGGCAGGAGAACTGCTTGAACCCAGGAGGCAGAGGTTGCAGTGAGCTGAGACTGCGTCATTGCACTCCAGCCTGGGTAACAAGAGCGAAACTCTGATTAAAAAAAAAAAAAGCCGGGCATGGTAGCTCACGCCTGTAATCCCAGCACTTTGGGAGGCCGAGGCGGGTGGATCATGAGGTCAAGAGATCGAGACCATCTTGGTCAACATGGTGAAACCCCGTCTCTACTAAAAATACAAAACAATAGCTGGGCATGGTGGCGCGTGCCTGTAATCCCAGCTACTCAGGAGGTTGAGTCAGGAGAATTGCCAGAACCCAGGAGGAGGAGGTTGCGGTGAGCCGAGATCGCCCCATTGCACGCCACCCGGGGAGGAAAAAAAAAAAAAAACCCCCGCCACAAAAAAAAAAAAAAAAAAAAAAAAAAATGTCTGCTAAATGAATGTGAAAGCTTTTGGTAGGTAGGGAGGTGACCAGGCACTCCAGGCAGAGTAACCAGCATAAGCACAGAATGTCTGTACTGTAAACTAATGTCTAGGGTGCAAGAATGTGATGTCTGGTGAAAGTGAGGCTAGAAAAATCCTTAGAGCCTAGAATGACACGTGGAAGACACTGTCTCCAACATTTTTTAGTAAGCCCTGCACATTCTAGTTTTGATAACGCTTCTTGGTTACACAGCATTCCTTCTATATCCAGACCCACCACAGTTGTGTGTGAAGGGTCATATTTGCTATTTTACTTCTGAAAGCCTGCCTGGTATTACTGACTGTTCTAGCAAGAGACAGTAGTGGTGAAGATATATCTGGCCACAAAACAGCCTGAATAGGCCATCCTGACTGAAAGAGCTGCTTGATGAAGGTAGACATCCATTTACCTAGCTAGGAACAGCTGGGTCATCTCTCAAGCTTAACAGTGGCAAATGTCATAGGAAGAGCCCATGCCCTCAGATTCTGAAATCAGCCTCCATGCCACATTCTGAGAGGTTAGCTGGACTTGGCAAAAGCTTATGCAAACACCAAGAAATGAACTCAGGATAACAAAGACTTACTTTCTTCCATGCCCTGGCTCTCTAAGAAGGAAGCCTGTGACTCCTTAAGAAAAATGACAAATGCCAATACTTCTCCCATCAAGAAAGAAGACACAAGAAGAGCCTAAGGATGCACACAAAAAAGAAGGAAGGAAGGATTGACATTTAAAAATCTGGGAAGGGTACATGCTGTTTAAATGGAACCGTGGAGAAAGTTTTCAGATTCTATTTGGCAAGACCAAGAAAATGTACTTACTAAATAACAGGAAAGTACAGATCACTTTAATGATTCATATGCTCTGCCTCTAAATAACAGCTCAAGAACAATGCTAACTGAAGCTACTGCCTCTGGCTCCAGTGCATGATTATATTGAACATTTAATACATGCTGTTTCAGACTACTGGGGAAAGACAGTACAGTGTCTATGAGATGGGGCTCCTGTCCCGGAGGGGCTTACAATATGCCAGAGCTGTGAAGCCATATCCACAAACTTAAACAGTATGAGGCTGCAAATGCTCAGTGGCAGCAGAACTTGTGAACGTGGTAAGATTCAGATAAACAGAAATAAACTGAGATAATGCAAGTAGAAACACTCAGCAAAGGAGGAAAAATAATACTTTTACACAACTGGTTGTGAATGAGGAAAGTTTTTTTTTTTTGAAATGGAGTCTCACTCTGTCACTCAGGCTGAAGTGCAGTGGCATAATCTCAGCTCACTGCCACCTCTGCCTTCTGGGTTCAAGCAGTTCTCCTGCCTCTGCCTTGCGAGTAGCTGGGATTACAGGCACACACCATCACAGCTGCCTAATTTTTGTATTTTTAGTAGAGTTTCACCATGTGGGCCAGGCTGGTCTCAAACTCCTGACCTCAAGTGATCTGCCTGCCTCGGCCTCTCAAAGTGCTGGGATTACAGGTGCGAGCCACCGTGCCTGGTCTGAGTAAAGAAAGTATTAGTGTCTTCCTCCCAATAAGGGTATACAGAGGCGGGATCAGACAGATGAAGAACTAAACACATGGATGTCTGCACTCATAAGGATACTTACCATTAGTGGAATTCAAAGTCTGAATTCAATGTAGGCAAAAGGTAGGATGAACACAAAATTTATGGTCCAAACAAGAAGCATTTCTGTTCTTCTGTGTAAGAGAAAATAAAGAAGAAGAAAAAAAAGAAGCATGTCTGAAAGTAAAAGGCAGGCTACAACTAATTATTAATAACAGATGGTAATTATCCAAAATAATTGGACTGGCACACTGCAGGGGGACCAGTACACAAACAATGGGGAGCCACTGAGAAAGTATTTCTGGATTCAGGTGATGGCAATGAGAATGGAATAACGGCGTAAATGGAGGACTTAGAACGGGACTAGATATGGTGGGGAAATGGCAAATCTTGATGAATATTCTTCAAAGAAAACATGAAAGTTGGAGGGGAAGTTTTCAGGAACTTGAGTTTAAAGATGGGACAATCAAGTGGAAGTGTCCAGAGGAAACAGAGACATGGAGCCAGAGCTGAGGACAGGCATTGCAAATAATATAGAGATTTATTCCCCGGAGTTATAAAAACAGCCAAGTAACAGCCAAAGAGGTAATCAATTTCTCATTTAAAGTTCGAACAGTTTTCATATTCTTCTTCAATTCCCTTCACTCACAATGGTTGAGCCTTCCCAGTTCTCCACTTGCCCTGCAAATTCCCAAGAGCTTATCACTCCATTCAATTAGCAAATGAAACCTCTCTGGCATTTCTTACATTTTCAAAGAGCTTTTAGGATATATTTGCTAATAAAATCTCCCATTTTAAGTCTTAAGTTTAGCACTAAACTAGACAAGATAAAAATTTGGGGTTATAATACCCCTCCCCACAAGCCATCTTTTCAATTTTTGGCTAATGGAGTGATTAAAATATTATTAAATGGTTTGATTATCTTTTCAGAGAAATGTAGTTGTTGCTTGCAATAGAGCATCCAGCTCTAGTTGGTACAAAAACCAGTGTACTGATTAGGCTGAGCAGTGAACCGCATCTTCCACAGGTGATGAAGGGGGAATATGGAATAAACAGCAATTTTCTACCATTCCACACAGGGAATGTTCAGCCTCTGGCTCATGAGGAAATATAAGTACTCTATAAGCCTCTAAGACAGGTTCAAAAAAGCATTTGTTAGCACTGATTTGCCAAGTTTCATACTCTGTGAGAATATTAGGAGCCCATATCCAAAGCTGGAAGGCTAAAGCCTGGTTAATGGGTTTAGGAAAGCACTATTCTCCACAGGGGAGGGTTTCAGAAGAGTAATTGTCCCTGTTCTCGTGCCATTGGCACTACAGCACAGACTGGCTTCCACTGCAGCCGAACAAGTAATAGAAACCGTTCAAGTAGCCCAGCACAGAAAACTCACTCACTCTACGACTTCCATGACTACAACAAGAGAACAGATAGAATTGAGTATTTTGTGCTCAAAACATATTGGTTTACTCTACGCTCCATTTTCCCTCACTGCCTTCATATTAAAAGAAAACATACAATTGGGCTGTGCATTCACTACTTTAAACTGCCTGCATAGAGAAACGCAAAGTCAGGCACTTGAGAGAACAGGTTCAGACAAATGAGTATAAAGACAACAAGCAGAATGCTTGTTCCCCAGCCCTTTCCTCTGCCTCTAGATGCTCACACACTTCCTTGGTGTAGAAAGTGCTGAGAATGTCTCAAGTGTAGAAAGGGTTATGACTTTTTATAACCAAGTGAGATTTTCTGAACCTCTCAGCAACACTAGCTGGGCTTATACACACCTGAGTCACGTGAGGAATCTATTTTATGACTAACAGATTTCCTATGAGTGTCAATGGCTACACACACACACACACACACACACACACACACACGCGCGCGCGCGCACAACGGACAAAACAACTGGTTGTTAGTATTAGAGCAAGCTTCTTAGCTGAAGGACTGTTCACATGAAGCCTTTATATCCCCAAGGAGTACTAAGAACCAGCGAAGGAAGGCAAATTTCAGAAGCTTACCCAACAAATACAATTCAGGGATAAGGGGTTCAATGTGCAAAGTCTTTTATTTAAAATTTTAAAAGTTAAGACTTATGACCACCTCAGTATATGCCATTCCTATTAGAAGGAGGTATGACGGTTTCAAACTCGTGCAGAGCTGCATTGTCATTTACAAGTCTCTGTAGGCACTTTAGAAGTGAAGCTTGGCTTCAAAATACAAACACTGGGGGCTTTGGCTCAACCTTTTAATATAAAAAATTCACTGATGTACAAAAATGTGAAAGTGTGACAATGACAGCTATGAAATCCTGTGATTGAAAAGTCCCCTCAAGTGCACTCTGTGGTGCACATGTGCCCACCCAAACAAACTCTGGCGTGGAAACATAAACTAATGCAAACCAGTGCTACCCAGAAGCACCATGTGTGTTCTCCATTCCACCAATCACAGACCAGTATCTACTCCAAACATCCAGTAACGAAAAGTATGGCATCTTCCCAGGAACAGCAAGGCAGACTTCTTACTCACGGTGGACAAGCACAAATAAACCCAGCAAAAAGAGCACTGCATACTAGAAAATAAACACAGAACCACAAGTCAGAGAAGCGCTGAAAAGTTCAGGGGTTCTTAGAGTTAATTAATAAGCTGGTCTTTGTGACTATATTGCTAAACTATCCAATTATTCTTTCATCTTTTAACTGTAATCCATTTAAAAGTTTCCAAAACTAAGCAAAAGATCACATTTCTTTAAATAATTTTTCCCATTATTATTATTATTTTTTGAGACAGAATCTCACTTTGTCACCCAGGCTGGAGTGCAGTGATGCGATGTTGGCTCACTGCAACCTCCACCTCCAAGATTCAAGCAATTCTCGTGCCTCAGCCCTGCCAGTGGCTGGGACTACAGGCGTGCACCACCACACTTGGCTAATTTTTTCTATTTTTAGTACAGACTGGATTTTGCCATATTGGTAACCAGGCTGGTCTTGAAGTTCTGACCTCAGGTGATCCACCTGCCTCAGCCTCCCAAAGTGCTGGGATTACAGGCATGAGCCACTGTGCCTGGCCTAATGATGTTTTTTTTTTTTTTTTTTTAAATAGAGACAGGATTTCGCTATGTTGCCCAGGCTGGTCTTGAACTCCTGAGCTCAAACGATCCACCCACTTAAGCCTCCCAGAGTGCTGAGATTACAGGTGTGAGCCACCACGCCTAGCCCAAAAGATCACATTTTTAATAAAACATACAATACAGGCTCTTACCTTAAATTTAGGATAGTCATTCATGAGGATCGTCACAATTCCAATATAAGGAACAAATCTAAAACAAACAAAAAACTGATTATCACAGAATTTCCTATGTAAAGCAGCTGTTGCCATTCACTGAATATTATCAGTCTTTTCTACAGAATACTAATTTTCAGTTCACAAAGTCCATTTCTATATATTGCCCTATTTGATCCTTTCAAAAGCCCAAGTGATAGGAAAGTTAGGAATATCACCATTTTAGAGATGAGGAAACATGATCATGCCCAAGGCACATGGCTTCTGTGTGGCAGGACCAGCACCAGATAGCTCCAAGGTCTTAGGTCTCCAGTTAGTGACTCTAACGCTACATGTTGATACAGTGCTAGGGGTTAGATTTATCATCATAATCTTCAGGAAGCTGCCAATCTAGTTGGGGAGACAAAGCAAGCACAGCCAGAGTATTACAAAGTACTTCATGTTAAGTGGCCAAAAAGTGAGTGTAAGAGCTCTATTATAGTACTTAGGATTTCACCACCTTCTCATTTTTTAACCACCTGTAATCTGGGTTTGGCCCTATTAATCTTGAAACTCTTCTAGAACAGTTTTAATCACCATATGTAGCAAACCATTCTCAGCTCCCATCTTTCTTTCCATCTCTGCAGCATTTGACTTTGATGACCACAAATATGCTCTGGAAATTCCTCCTTGGGTTTTTTTTTTTTTTTTTGAGATGGAGTCTTGCTCTGTCGCCCAGGCTGGAGTGCAGTGGCGTGATCTCAGCTCATTGCAACCTCTGCCTCCTGGATTCAAGTGATTCTCCTGCCTCAGCTTCCCGAGTAGCTGGGACTACAGGCACGCGCCACCACGCCTAACTAATTTTTTGTATTTTTAGTAGAGATGGGGTTTCACTGTATCAGCCAGGATGGTCTTGATCTCCTGACCTCGTGATCACCTGCCTCAGCCTCCCAAAGTTCTGGGATTACAGGCGTGAACCACTGCGCCCGGCCTCCTTCTTGGTTTCTTAACGGACCACAAATTTGTTTCTTCAACTACCCCTTTGGCTGCTACACCTTCTTTTCACTAGCTCTAATTCCTTTTGCCCCTAAAGTTTGTCCCCTCAAACTAAGCAAAACCACCCGTTAAATAATCTTACAGCACCTGATATACTTTCTTTGCGGTCTTTATAAAATTATCATACTTTTATTTAAATAATTAGTTGTACAACAGATTCTATACATGTCTGTCTCCCCTACTAAACTAGAAGCTCTGTAAGCGCAACAATGATGGCTAGCTTGTTCCCCCTGTATCCTCAATGCCAACATAGTGCCCTACACATAGGAGATATCCAGTACATCCTGCCTGATTGAATGTCTGAATGTCTGAGGCTCTTCTTTTTGCTCCCTCTTGGGGAACTCCTGTTTTCTCTTAGGCCTTAAATTCCCACCATGCAAGACTACTTTGACATCATAAGAATTCAGGGCAGACAGAGAAAATTAGCAGGGTACCACTGAGTGGAAGAGGTGGTTGGCAAATGTAAAACTCTCTTCTTTATCTTCCTCTTCCATCGCTGGACTCCAGAATGGACTGGCAATATTGTACTAAGCTAGAGTCTGTCATAGGGACACTAAGCTGAAGGGGAGGCTGACCTTTGCACGCTTTAAAACTGCCCAGATACTTTTATTCAGGGCACCTACAATCTTTGCACCATGCCAAAGACAGCACAAACAGAAATTATCTCCCACAAATATCTACACCATCAGAGCCTTAGGCAAACTTGAACACACACTTTGTTTTTGACACATTTCACTTCCTTTTAAGAGCTCCCTTCACTTCCTCTGTCTCTTGTCCTCACCCCTCCCTGCTCCTCTCCCTTCTGGCAGGATTACTGAGACCTGTTTCTCTTACCCCATCCCCAAACTCCCATTCTATATACTGGTGTTTCTTTTTTTTTTTTTTTGAGATGGAGTTTCGCTCTTGTTACCCAGGCTAGAGTGCAAAGGCACAATCTCGGCTCACCGCAACCTCCGCCTCCTGGGTTCAGGCAATTCTCCTGCCTCAGCCTCCTGAGTAGCTGGGATTACAGGCACGCACCACCATGCCCAGCTAATTTTTTGTATTTTTAGTAGAGACGGGGTTTCACCATGTTGACCAGGATGGTCTCGATCTCTTGACCTCGTGATCCACCCGCCTCGGCCTCCCAAAGTGCTGGGATTACAGGCTTGAGCCACCGCGCCCGGCCTATACTGGTGTTTCTTAAAGCCTAGACCTCCTCTGTCATAACCACTTGATGACTTGTTAAAAATGCAGATTCTTATATCTTTCCCAGATCGACGAAGTCAGGGAATTTCTGAAAGGTGGGGCCCAAATGATGCTCCTGCATATCAAAATCCAAGAAGCACAATTTTAGTGTCAGATGCACATATAAGTGCGTGATGGCAAATAAAATCCCTCCTCGGGGTTCATGCTTTAGTATCAACCCCTGGGATCTCCAAGAGCTGAAAAGTTGTTTAAAGAATGGCGTGGCTAAGCTCTAAGAGGATGGATAGAGATTTTCTATATTTTTATTATATATATAATTTTTCCTTTTTAATGCAATAACTGCTATTTCTTTTGTCTCAATTTTAACACTCCTATAAAAGCAACAGCTTTCAGTGAAAGTAAATCACCTAATTTAAGAACATAATGGCAAATGACTCACAGTAAAGTGCAGATTAAGAGCTATAAAAGCATCTGTGATTTCTACTGAAACATTTAGCTGCTAATTCTGATTGGATGATCAATAGGCAGCCATTCTCATACACACACAGAGACTTTGTTACCTCCATGCAATGATATCTATGCCTGAAGAACCACAATCCTTGGCTCCCAGCAACCCCACAGGCTGCTTGTGAATAATTCATGAATTTTTTTTTTTTTTTTTTTTATACATGGTCTCACTCTGGCACCCAGGCTGGAATGCAGTGGTGTGATCATAGCTCATTATAGCCTTGAACTCCTGGGCTCAAGCAATCTTCCCACCTGAAGTTCCCAAGTAGTTGGGACTACAAGTGCACATCACCATGCCTGGCTAATTAAAAAAATTTTTTTTTGTAAAGACAGCATCTCACTACATTGCTCAGGCTGGTCTCAACTCCTGGACTCAAGCTGTTCTCCCACGTTGGCCTCTTAAAGTGTTGAGATTACAGGCGTGATCCACCGCACACAACCCAAAACTTTTTAAGGTTGGCTTTGCTTTGCCCACTATAAGTGAAATGAAAACAACTTGGTCTTTAGAAGTATCATAGGCAAGACCTAAGGATGCCAGAATACGATGAGGCTGTCCAAAGTCAAACGAAAGATTTAATTGTCTGCAGTACTGTTACCCTCCATGGACAGAAATAAGCAGAGTTGATAATCAAGTGCATAATGTTGCTATCATCATATTAAATTCAAACCATTTGCACTTTTGCCTGTTTTGCTCAGAGAAACTCATGTGCTAAAGCAGAGTCGCTAAAAAGCAGGAGGTTTAAAATAAGTGAAATGAATGCCATCCACAAAGCCAACTCCAACACCAGCCTGTGCCAAGTTAATATCTAGAAGGTAAAATACATTTCATATGGTTAAATACATTTCCCTGGGAATTCTTAGGATCAAAGGCATGCTGAGGAAGTGGCCTCAGAAGAAAGCACTATCTCCTGATGCTCATAGAGACCATTAGGCAAGAGGTCAAACAAACAGTAAAGAAAAGATGCCACAGCAATTAAGAAGAGACCCCAGCACGATTTTGTCAGATGTCAAAAGGGGTCTATACTGGGAAGTCTGGAATCCAGCAGCCAACTAAATGAAAGAGTAAGGATATGTAATGACCAGAAAATAATCATCTTGTTTCTAGAATGACTTGTTTCAAGTTAAGTAAAAAGTACATTCAAGAAGTCTTAGCTATCAAACTGATTTCAGTCAATAGAGAGCTCAGTTACTCTATTCCTTCCTTGTATATTTTTTTTGTTCTTTCCACAGTCAACATTTCTGTTCCCTAATCCTCTGCCAGTCTTTCTTTTTCTCCTGTTGCTTTCTATTCCTTCTTGACTAATGGGTGCACTTGAGTTTTTCAACTTCCTGAATTTAGAAAGAAATCACTTCTTGAATACTTAATTGGTTCAATATTAGTTTCATTTTCTAAAATTGTTTTTATTACACGCTACAACATGAATAAGCCTTAAACACATTATGCTAGGTGAAAGAAGCCAGACACACTTCTGCTTATATGAAAAGTCCAGAACAGGCAAATCCACAAAGACAGAAAGCAGATTAGTGCTGTCAGGGGCTACAGGAAGTAGGGGATGGGGAGTGACTATTAATGAGTACAGAGTTTTATTTTTGGGGTAATAGAAATGTTCTGGAATTAGATAATGGTGATGATTGCACAATCTTGTGAATATACTGAAACCCACTGAATTGTACTAAGATGGTGAATTTTATATTCTAATATATGTAAATTATATATCAATAAAAAATTTTTAAATTATTTTAAAATAGAGCCTTAGGCCTCAATGTGAAATTATTTTAGTGTGCAGCTGTTAAAAAAAAAAAAAAGAAAAGAAAAAAAGGAGACCAGCCTGACTAACATGGTGAAACTCTGTCTCTACTAAAAATGCAAAAAAATTAGCCGGGCATGGTGGCACATGCATGGTGTAATCCCAGCTAATTGGGAGGCTGAGGCAGGAGGATTGCTTGAACCTGGGAGGCAGAGATTGCAGTGAGCTGAGATCGCACCACTGTACTCCAGCCTGGGCTACAAGAGTAGTGAAACCCTGTCTCAAAAAAAAAAAAAATTTTTTTTTAAAGGCATAAAGGAGGCCAGGCACAGGTGGGCCAGGCACAGTGGCTCACACTTGTAATCCCAGGACTTTGGGAGGCCAAGTTGGGAGGACTGCTTGAGCCCAGGAGTTCAAGAGCAGCCTGGGCAACATAGGGAAACCCCCGTCCCTACCAAAAAATTTTAAAAAATGCATGAAGGTGCTGGGCTGGGTGGTTCACACCTATAATCTCAGCACTTTGGGGACTAAGGCAGGAGGATCACTTTAGCCCAGAAGTTCGAGACCAGCCTGGGCAACATAGGGAGAACCTATCTCTACAAAAATTTTAAAAATTAGCCAGATGTGATGGCATGCATCTGTGGTCCTAGCTACTCAGAAGGCTGAGGTGGGAGAAATGTTTGGGCCTGTGAGGTGGAGGTTGCAGTGAGCCATGATTGTGCCACTGCACTCCAGCCTGGGTGACAGAGCGAGACTCTGTCTCAAGGAAAAAAAAAAGCATAAAGACATTGGTACTACGGTAACAGACTTGCCTGTGGAAAAGTGTATTCTCAAAGTTTGAGTACAGCCTGACTTTGAAATACCAGCTTGGTGTCTTATGTACACAGTTTCCACAAAAGAAAGTGATATGTTCCATTATGTGTCAAGCTCAGTAGAGGTACAATCAATGGAAAGCAAATTTATATAGTTATGATTCTGTGCTCCTGCTGTTCATGTCTCAGTTGTTTTTTTAATATGGAAACTTTCTTAACACAGAGTATTAGACTATTACATTTTTAATTAAAAGCCCAAAATGGTCTATATTTTCAATGTTGAGATTTTAAAAACAGCATTAAAAGGCTGGGCGTGGTGGCTCATCCCTGTAATCCCAGCACTTTGGGAGGCCGAGGCGGGTGGATCACAAGGTCAGGAGTTTGAGACCTGCCTGACCAACATGGTGAAACCCTGTCTTTATTAAAGATACAAAAATTGGCTGGGTGTGGCGTGTGTGCCTGTAATCCCAGCTACTCGGGAGGCTGAGGCAGGAGAATTGCTTGAACCAGTGAGCCAAGATCGTGCCACTGCACTCCAGCCTGGGCAGCAGAGACTCCGTCTCAAAAAAAAAAAAAAAGCATTAAATGGTGTGGACTTTTTCAGAAATTTTCCAGGAGACAAGTTATTTTAGTGAAAGTGCAGCTCCCCTAATCTTTCATAGATAATGAAAGGGCCAGATCAAAGGGCCAGAGTGAATAGACAGAGCTGCAATAAACACTTAAAAATCAATACCCAGGCTGGGTGCAGTGGCTCATACCTGTAATCCCAGCACTTTAAAAGGCTGAAGTAGGCGGGTCACTTGAAGCCACGGGTTCTAAACCAGCCTGGCCAACATGGCAAAACCCTGTTTCTATTAAAAATATAAAAACTAGCCAGGAGCAGTGACATGCACCTCTGATTCCAGCTCACTCAGGTGGCTGAAACATGAGAATCATTTGAACCTGGGAGGTGGAGGCTGCAATGAGACAAGATTGCTCTACTGCATTCCAGCCTGGGCAACAGAGCAAGATCCTCCAGCCTGGGCAAAAGAGTAAGACTCTGCCTCAAAAAAAAAGAAGAAAAAAAAAAAAAGAATCAAGACTCAGGTAAAGGAACACTCAGTTGTACTATCAGGAGTATAATTAAAATAGGCTTGGCAAAATTTGTCAAAAGCCTTAACATATGAGTATGCTTCACCCAGTAATTCCACTTCTCGGAACTTTGAAGAATGATTGGGTAGACGTGCCAAGATATACATAACAAGGATATTTATCATAACATTGTTCACAATAAAACAGCTGGAAGCAATCAGAATACCTAATAACAGGAGACTGAATAAAATCTACATGGTCTATCCACAGGATAGACTATATGGTCTTCTCATACAGAGGAATAGCACACAGCTTTGAAAATGATGATATGAAGATAAATATATTGATTTGTAAATATACCAGTAATTTTTTGGGTAAAAAAGGGGTTAAAAGATAGGGTGACCATTCTCCTTTCATACACAAAATGAACTTATGTTTTTATAAATATGTACATACTAGGGCCAGGTGCAGTGGTTCATGCCTATAATCCAAGCACTTTGAGAGGCCAAGATGGGTAGATCACTTGAAGCTGGGAGTTTGAGACCAGCCTGGCCAACATATCAAGACTCCATCTCTACTAAAAATGCAAAAAATTAGCTGGGCATGGTGACACACACCTGTAATCCCAGCTACTCAGGAGGCTGAGGCACAGAATCTCTTAAACCCAGGAGGCAGAGGTTGCAGTGAGCCAAGATCATGCCACCGCCACTCTAGCCTGGGTGACAAAGCAAGGCTCTGT
>NW_022437087.1:457796-462854 GCF_009761245.1 Sapajus apella | reverse complement strand
AAAAAAAAAAAAAAAAAAAAAAAAAAAAGTACATATTAATATTTTATTTCTACACATAAAGGCTAATAGAACGTAAACCAAAAAGTTAATAGTAAATATTTGTGGAGAGCAAGAAAAAGGAGACAAGTTACTTTGCTTTTTGATTATTGGTATTTCCTTATGTTTCTACATGAATCTGTACATTTATAATTTGAGGAAAAACAAAAAGACTCAAAGAGATTGGTAAGTTTAAATAACCACATTAGCAGCATCTTGGGAACTGAGGAAGATGGGGACTATTATTTCTCAGAAGAACTGATGACCTAATTTAGATTATAAAAGTATTTTCAGTTCCATCACAGGAAAAGTTCCCTTAAAGTGGGGACATATAAGAAAAAAAAAAAAAACAGCTCTGCAGCAGACAAGGCACAATGATACTGCTTCTGATCTGATCTTTCTGGTCCCAAAGTGAGCACGTCCTGTGCTGTAACTGAGGCAGCTTTCACTTAGTAACTCATACTTCCTTCTCTATGGGAACTGAGTTTCTCAGGCCTGCTCACTGGTATAATAACTCTATAACCACAGTCTGTTCTAGGTCAAAAGGAGCAGACGTTCTGACATTGGCAGGAGTGCCATGTAGCATCTAAATAGTGAGAATTAGCAACTATCCATTTCAGAAATGTTATGCTAGTAATTTTTCTATGATGGTTAAGGTGAACTATGCAGCCAGCCACTTATGATCATCAGTATAATCTTAGATACACAACCTAACTCATTTGTTTCCTCATCTGTAGAATGGGAATATTAGGGTTGTTCTGAGGTTAAAATGTGGTAATACTTGTAAAGTACTTAGAATGAGTCTCTGGTACACAATAAGCCCTAATAAATGTAAGTTATTGTTAATACTATTAATAACATTAAGGGAGCAACAGTGCCATACTTCCTTAATACCAACAACTTACAATTCCTGTTCTCCACTGATCTGTTCTCCTGATAAAATCTGAAACAAACAGGCTTAATATAACTTTTTAATTTCATTTTACCTCATCAATTTCAAGACTAGAAATATTATAGATTAAATTAACATTATAAAACTAATTTAGATGAACACTTTAAGTTGTTGACACAGTAATTCTTAAGAAATGTAAGTTTCTGGTGAAACCCCGTCTCTACTAAAAAATACAAAAATTAGCCGGGCATGGTGGCAGGCACCTGTAAACCCACTACTTGAAAGGCTGAGGCAAGAGAATCGCTTGAACTTGGGAGACGGAGGTTGCAGTGAGCAGAGATCGTGCCATTGCACTCCAGCCTCCTGGGTGACAGAGCAAGGCTCTGTCTCAAAAAAAAAAAAAAAAAAAAAAAAAAAAGAAATGTAAGTTTCATGAAGCAGGACTGATACAGGGCTGATAGTGCTCTAGACCCCCAGAGCCTAGCATAGTATAGACATCAGAGCACATGGAAGGTGCCCAATATTTCTTGAGTGAACCAAATAAGTGAACACATTTTTTTTTTTTTTGGGGCTGGAGGCAGTGGTGCAATCTCGGCTCATTGCAACCTCCGCCTCCTCAGTTCAAGCAACTCTCCTGCCTCAGCTTCCTGAGTAGCTGGGACTACAAGCATGCGCCACCACACCCGGCTAATTCTTTGTATTTTTAGTAGAGATGGGGTTTCACCATGTTAGCCAGGATGGTCTCGAAATCCTGACCTCATGATCCGCCTGCCTCAGCCTCCCAAAGTGATGGGATTACAGGCATGAGCCACTGTGCCCATCCAGGTGAACACATTTTTTAAAACTGTCACATCCAATTCACCATCTCATCACTAGTATTCTGTTCTTTTATTGCACCCCAGTTCCTCACCTCTGGAGTAGTATACCTGAAGTTTTAGATACTTTTTAAGAAGCACAATTTTCAAAGGACACAAGAGTCATTTGGTGGAACCAGAACCAAATCTCTACATTCAACTGTATATGATCAAACAATATGATTGAGAGGGCCACGCTTGAAGTGATATAAAAAGTTTGAGATGCTCCCCGCTATACTCACCCCCTGGCTCTCCCCACGACATCTTTTTTCTCTAGCCAATGTTGTCCTTGTTTATAGAGGCCTCGGTCATCAACCGCATTATTATCGCCTTTGGTCAAAAACTTGATATGCCCGTTTTGCCTTAAAAGAAGAAACGAAACCCAAGTCATCAAATACTTTCATTGCATTTAAAGCACAAAATCTGTTCTTATTAACCAAAAATGTTTGTGGCACTGACGTATCTTAAAACCATTCTAGTGTCAAAATAATTATTTATGGAGCTACGAGAATGTTAATAGCTGTGTTGTTTATAAACAACTAAAAATGAACTAAAAATCCAATATTAAGGAGTTCAAATATTATGTAAGCATTAAAATAATGGTATAGAAGAATATTTAATGACAAGATTGTACAAATTTTATTAAATGAAGAAAAGAATACAAAATAGCATGTACAGTACAATCTCATTTTTATATTAAAATATACACATACTACCAATTTTCTAGAAATACAAAGAGTAAAGGAATACAATAAACTATCTCACAGGATATAATTGGCAAGATACAGACTATGGGAAACTACAGAATAACCAAGTTTCTCCAACCAGTGACTTGCAAGAAACAAAAGTTAGGGAAATAACTTACAGATTAAACAAGAGACTATAAAGCCACATCAACCAATTGCAGCTGAGGACTTTATCTGGGTCCAGTTTCAAACAAATTGTTTAAGAAAGCTATAACACAACTGGGGATTTGAACAAATGTGGAAAACTTGATGATACTAAAGAATTGTTTGGCTGGGTGCAATGGCTCATTCCTGTAATCCTAGCACTTTGGGAGGTCAAGGTGGGTGGATCACTTGAGCTTAGGAGCTCAAGACCAGCCTGGTCAACATGGCAACACGAAAAAACATAGAACAAAACAAAAAACACACAAAAATTTAGCCGGGTGTGATGATATGAGCCTGTGGTCCCAGCTGAGGTGAGAGGATCACCTGAGCCCAGGGAGATTGAGGCTGCAGTGATCTGTGATCGTGTCACTGCACTCTAGCCTTGGCGACAGAGTGAGACACTGTCTTGAATAACAAATAATAACACAGGAGAGGTGTGAGTAGAGATGGAGCAGAATTGGCTACGTATTAATCATCAGTGGGACGGGGTGACAGATACACAGGGGTTCCTTATATTATTCTGTGCATGTCAGAAACTCACCAAATTCAGAAAATAAAAGGGAAAAAAAAAAGGTATTAGACAATACCTAAAATAATATAGACCAATGGATAAACAGTGGCTGTCCATAGCTTTCTTTAGATTATCTTTATCTTCTAATTTTTTTCTCCAACAAACATGTATTACTTTTATATTAGGAAAAAATGTTAGCTTTAAAAAAAGAAATACCTCAGTTCTTCAGACATGCCAGGGTTTACAAGAACAGCATTTGCTTGATCAGAAAATTATTAGTTTAATTCTACTAAAGAACCATGAAGTTTGTAGTAATTTTAAACTTCAACTGAAAGCAATGTATATTTTACAGTTGATAAAGACTAGCTGAAAATTAATTCATGTGCATTCGGGTTGACCACTGTAGTAGAAAGCAGAAAATTAGCTTCAGATTTCTAAAGGCTAATATCCACTTAGATTCTAAGTCAGAAACTGGCTCATTCGTGCTAAATCTGCAGAGGAAACTAAATTGGGAGGTGTTGCAAACACCAAAGACAGTTCAGGGCAAACAGTCACATTAAAAATAAGATTCCAGTTAGAAAAAAAATGCAAATATATACAGAGAAAAATAATCTGTAGTTGACAATTCGGTAAGTGAAAAGGAAAAATCCTGAAGGGTAGCAGAGGACAGGTGCTAGGAGGGGCTCACTGAAAGAGTGATAGTCAGGAGCAGCAGGAAGGAAAAGTGAATTCAACCCAGAAAACAGTATCAACTCCACACATGCAGAAAAGGCAAATCAGATATGAGGAGAGAAAACCTAGGAAATGGGGAACTCCCCAGGGAAAGAAGTCTCTGGGCTATTCTCAAAGACTTGATTTGCCCGCAAAACAAACAAACATACTAACACACCCAATTTCCCCTTCTGGTAATCAGGAGACACTACTATAGTTTTTTGAAAAAGCATAGATATCCTTCATCTACTTTATGGTGGAACAAATATTCTCTGGTGGCAACCAGTTCTTTCAGACCTACTTTTTAATTTTTTTGAGACCAAGTTTTCCTCTTGTTATCCAGGCTAGAGAGCAATGGCGTGATCTCAGCTCACTGCAAGCTCCACCTCCTGGATTCAAGTGATTCTCCTGCCTCAGCCTCCAGGGCAGCTGGGATTAAAGGCGTGCACCAACATGCCCGGCCTAATTTTTGTATTATTGGTAGAGATGGGTTTTCACTATGTTGTTCAGGCTGGTATGGAATTCCTGAGCTCAGCTGATCCACATGCCTTGGCCTCCCAAGGTGCTGGGTTTATGGGCATGAGCCACCCCCGCCTGCCCTTATTAGACCTATTAAGAAAAAATAGGCCGGGCGCGGTGGCTCACGCCCGTAATCCTAGCACTTTGGGAGGCCGAGGCGAGTGGATCACGAGGTCAAGAGATCGAGACCATCCTGGTCAACATGGTGAAACCCCGTCTCTACTAAAAATACAAAAAATCAGCTGGGCATGGTGGCGCGTGCCTGTAATCCCAGCTACTCAGGAGGCTGAGGCAGGAAAATTGCCTGAACCCAGGAGGCGGAGGTTGCGGTGAGCCGAGATCGTGCCATTGCACTCCAGCCTGGGTAACAAGAGCGAGACTCCGTCTCAAAAAAAGAAAAGAAAAAATAAAACCCCAGCTGGGCATGGTGGCTCACACCTGTAATCTCAGCACTCTGGGAGGCCAAGGCGGATGGATCACAAGGTCAGGAGTTCGAGATCAGCCTGGCCAACATGGTGAAACCCTTTCTCTACTAAAAATACAGAAATTAGCTGGGTATGGTGGCACACGCCTATAATCCTAGCTACCTGGGAGGCTGAGGCAGGAGAATCGCTTGAACCCAGCAGGCAGAGGTTGCAGTGAGCC
>NW_022437087.1:423364-457396 GCF_009761245.1 Sapajus apella | reverse complement strand
ACTAAAAATACAAAAAATCAGCTGGGCATGGTGGCGCGTGCCTGTAATCCCAGCTACTCAGGAGGCTGAGGCAGGAAAATTGCCTGAACCCAGGAGGCGGAGGTTGCGGTGAGCCGAGATCGTGCCATTGCACTCCAGCCTGGGTAACAAGAGCGAGACTCCGTCTCAAAAAAAGAAAAGAAAAAATAAAACCCCAGCTGGGCATGGTGGCTCACACCTGTAATCTCAGCACTCTGGGAGGCCAAGGCGGATGGATCACAAGGTCAGGAGTTCGAGATCAGCCTGGCCAACATGGTGAAACCCTTTCTCTACTAAAAATACAGAAATTAGCTGGGTATGGTGGCACACGCCTATAATCCTAGCTACCTGGGAGGCTGAGGCAGGAGAATCGCTTGAACCCAGGAGGCAGAGGTTGCAGTGAGCCGAGTTTGTGCCACTGGACTCCAGCCTGGGTGACAAACTGAGACTCCATCTCAAAAAAAAAAAAAAAGACCCCAAAAGCTAAATGGGTACAGAATAATGTATCCATCTGTATGGGAAAAGCAAAGCTAAGGATTAAGTCACCCAATGGTAAAATTTCTCTTTCCAAATACTTAATCACATGCCAGAGTATATCATCAAATTATAATACCTCCTGATATGGTTTGGCTGTGTCCCTATCCAAAGCTCATCACGAACTGTAGCTCCCGTAATTCCCATGTGTCGTGGGAGGGACCCAGTGGGAGGCAGCTGAGTCACGGGGACAGGTCTTTCCCAAGCTGTTCTCATGATAGTAAATAAGTCTCATTAGATCTGATGGCTTTATAAATGGGAGTTCCCCTGCACATGCTCTCTTGCCTGCCGACATGTAAGACATGACTTTGCTTCTTTGCCTTCTGATTGTGAGGCCGCCCCAGCCATGTGGAACTGTGAGTCCATTAAGCCTCTTTCCTTTATAAATTATCCAGTCTTGGGTATGTCTTTATTAGCAGCATGAGAATAGACTAATACACATCCTATAGGATGAACTTGCTAAATACATACATTTTGAATATTATTTGGCCCCATATTTAAGAATAATGTTAACACTATTAAACCAAATGGGGCTGGGTGAGGTGGTTCACATCTGTAATCCCAGCACTTTGGGAGGCAGAGGTGGGTGAATCATTTGAGGTCAGGAGTTCAAGACCAGCCTGGCCAACATGGTGAAACCCTGCCTCTACTAAAAATACAAAAATTAGCCGGGCATGGTGGTGGGTGCCTGTAATCCCAGATACTCAGGAGGCTGAGGCAGGAGAATTGCTTGAACCCGGGAGGCGGAGGTTGCAATGAGCCAAAATTGTACCACTGCACTCTAGCCTGGGTGACAGACCGAGACTCTGTCTCAAAAAAAAACAAAAACAAAAACCTAAATGGTAATTCCAGATTACAAGTACCATATACCTTAAAATGTCAGAATTCTGTATAAAATTATTTTTAAAATTTAAGGAATTTCCAATTAATATATTATCTATGAATCTACCCAGAAATAGTTTTATTTTATTTTCATTTTTATTTTTCCTGATTGCTCTTACAATACAGAAACAGTTTTAAACTGAAGTCTATAACTCATTCAATTTCTTTCTCTTTCTTTTTTGTTTTTGAGATAGGGTCTCACTCTGTTGCCCAGGATAGAGTAAAGTAGCATGATCTTGGCTCACTGCAGCCTCAACCTCCTGAGCTCAAGTGATCCTCCTACCTCAGCCTCCTGAGTAGCTGGGACTACACTGTGCCCAACTATTTTTTTTTTTTTTTTGTAGAGACAGGGTTTCACCACCTGGTCTAGATGCCCAGGCTGGTCTAGAACTCCTGAGCTCAAGCACTCCACCTGCCTTAACCTCCCAAAGAGCTGGGATTATAGGCCTGAGTCACCATACCCAGCCAAACTCACTCAACTTCAAAGGATCATGAATAAAAATGACTTCTCCAGCTTAAACAAGGTCTGGGATCAATTTGATTCTCTCTGATATATTCAGGGGAAAGTTGGTTCAGCTTTGTTCACAACAGCCATTGCTGAGAATGAAACAACACAAATCTACTTTGAGAATCAGGAAAACACTGTATGTGCGAATAAACCTCTATAATTCCAAAGTAAATTTCTTCTTTTTTCTTTTTTGAGATGGATTCTCACTCTGTCACCCAGGCTGGAATACAGTGGAACAATCTTGGCTCACTGCAACCTCAGCCTCCCAGGTTCAAGTGATTCTCTTGCCTCAGCCTTCTGAATAGCTGGGATTACAGGTGCCCACCACCATGCCTGGCTAATTTTTATGTTTTTAGTAGAGACAGGTTTTACCATGTTGGCCCGGCTGGTCTTGAATTCCTGACCTCAGGTGATCTGCCCACCTCAGCCTCCCAAATTGCTGGGATTATAGGTGTGAGCCACTGCTCCCGACCCCAAAATAAATTTCTAAAAACTTAAAAGTTATTTCTTTCCAATCAATAATATAATGTCACTTTAAATTACAGCATTTCCACATACATACTAATATAGGATTTTATTTTTTTAAAAAAGCAGTCATATCTTTATTTCACCAATGAAGAAAGAATTCTTCTAGAATGTTTACAGGTATTTCGAAAAGCAATAGTTGACAGGTCCCTCTTCTTTAAGTGGGGGAAAAAAACTATTTTATAGGGTGGTAAAAATACTATTTACAGAAGGCTTCCACAAATCCAAGAACTAAAATCTGCCAGGTGCAGTGGTTTATGCCTGTGATCCCAGCAATTTAGAAGGCCAAGTTGGGCGGATCACTTGAGGCCATGGGCTCGAGACCAGCCTGGGCAACATGGTGAAACCCTGTCTCTACTGAAAATACAAAAATTAGCTGGGCATGGTGGCGCATGCCTGTAATCCCAGCTACTCAGGAGGCTGAGGGAGGAGAATCGCTCAAGCCTGGGAGGTGAAGGTTGCAGTGCGCCAGGATAGCTACATTGCAAAAACAAACAAACAAACAAAAAAACGAACCGAAATCATGCCTACTCTGCCTACTCTTTCACTTCCCACTTCCCATCTATGTGTCCTCTAGGGTGTCTCCTTCTTCTTTCATTTCTTTCTTTTTCCTTTTTTGAGACAGGGTTGCACTCTGTTGCCTAGGCTGGAATGCAGTGGCACAAACATGGCTCACTGCAGCCTCAAACTCCTGGGATCACACAATCCTCCCACCTCAGCCTCCCAATTAGCTACCAAACAGGCACATGCCACTACGCCCAGCTAATTTTTTTTTTTTTTTTGAGACTGAGTCTGGCTCTGTTGCGCAGCCTAGAGTGCAGTGGTGCAATCTCAGCTCACTGCAACCTCCACCTCCTGGGTTCAAGTGATTCTCCTGCCTCAGTCCCCTGAGTAGCTGGGATTACAGGAGCCTGCCACCACACCTGGCTAATTTTTGCAGGTTAGTAGAGACAGGGTTGCACCATGTTGGCCAGGCTGGTCTCAAACTCCTGACCTCAGGTGCTCTGCCTGCCTCAGACTCCCAAAGTGCTGGGATTACATATGTAAGCCACCATGCCCATCCTTTACTTTCTTTCTTTTTTTTTTTCTTTAAATAGAGATGGAGTCTCACCATGTTGCCCAGGCTGATCTCCAACTCCTGAGCTCAAGCCATCCTCTCACTTTGGCCTCCCAAAGTACTAGGATTGCGGGCATGAGCCACCATGCCCAACCAGAAGATTCTATTTAGGGTCGCTCTTTATGTCATATTTTTTAGAATTATATACAGAGTCACTGACAGGTTGGGAAGTAAAAGGGAACCAAGAAGAACCTCTGGAAAAACTTTCAGGGAAATAAATGAACTAATACATTATTATTTACAATTTTCAAAATGTTCATCAAATTTTCAAACATTCATAAAAATGAAATGGATGAAGGGCCTAGAGGTTCCTCACTCTGTCACAATCTTTAGGCTATTGAAACTAAATACCACAAACACTTAAACAAAAGTACTTAGAAAGAAAGATGATATATTTGCACATACTTTTCATGAATCTTCAAGACTCGGTGAACTATAGGAATTTCTCTTCCTTCTATCCTAAAAACAACAATTTCTCCCACTCTTATGGGATCTTCAACTCGGTTTGTTAGAAAGAGAAGATCTCCTCTATGAAATGCAGGTTCCATGCTGCCACTGGGAGAGAAAGAAAAATACATTAGCAAAAAGAAAGTATGAGATTAAATGTACTTTCAAAATTAGATATTCAACAAAATTTTAAAATACCACTTTTGGAGTATACTCAATATCTTAATAACTATATCAACATAAATATGTATTGTTCTCAAAATATGGTTTCCTGAAACTAAAGTTACACCAAAGGATTTTTAAAAAAATTATTAACCTTCACTAACTAGTTCCAATTCAAGCATTACTATTCAAAGAAGCTTAAATCTTGAAAAGGTCAGTGTTACTAATTCCTTAACCTTTTAAAATTTCAAATGACAAACAGAATATAAAAGAGAATGAACTTTAAAAATAATGCCCTTATTCTCACTTCATCTGAAAACACTAAACATATTCAAATATGCAAATAAGAACTGGATCATCTTCCTCTGCCATTTATAAAGATAACAGCCAAAAACACTAAACATATTCAAATATGCAAATAAGAAGTGGATCATTTTCCTCTGTCATTTATAAAGATAACAGCCGAGATGACCTTATAGGTTCAACTCATTTAAAAGGAAAAACAGCTCATCAAGTCAAAGAACTGTCAGCTACAGAGATAATGCTCGTATTATCAATTTACTTATTTTAAAAAGAGAAAAAGAGAAAACCAAGGAATAAGCAGAGATTTTTGCCTAAGAATTTCAGAAGCCAGGAAAAGATTTAATTTTATGGTAATAAGTGAGACTAACTTTTACAGAGTATCTTCTGACGTCTTACTTCTTCCATCCTATGCCAAGTCCTAAAAAGGTCCTAAGATATTTGCACTAATTTATAAACCCTTTTTTTCTTTTTTTTGAGACAGAGTTTCGCTCTTGTTACCCAGGCTGGAGTGCAATGGCGCGATCTAGGCTCACCGCAACCTCCGCCTCCTGGGTTCAAGCAATTCTCCTGCCTCAGCCTCCCGAGTAGCTGGGACTACAGGCATGCGCCACCATGCCCAGCTAATGTTTTGTATTTTTAGTAGAGACGGGGTTTCACCATGTTGACCAGGATGGTCTCGATCTCTTGACCTCATGATCCACCCGCCTCGGCCTCCCAAAGTGCTGGGATTACAAGCGTGAGCCACCGCGCCCGGCCTATAAACCCTTTTTTTCTACAAAGAAGTAGTCCATCAGTATTTTTCAGGAACTCAAGCTCCAGTTTTCAATAGCAACTGCTTAGATAAGAATAGAAAGACAGGAAATAAAAATTCAATGCGGGAATAAGGACAAAATCCAAACACTTTTGTTAAAAGACCTTCCTCCCTCTAAACGGAAATGGCAGTGGTTCTCAATGCTGCACACTGGAATGACCTAAGGAACTTTTAAAAAAATCTCGGCCTGCCGCTCACACCTGTAATCCCAGCACTTTGGGAGGCCGAGGTGGGCAGGTCAACTGAAATCAGGAGTTCGAGACCAGCCTGGCCAACATGGTGAAACCCAGTCTCAACTAAAAATACGAAAATTAGCTGGGCATGGTGGTGCATGCCTGTAATCCCAGCTCCTTGGGAGGCTAATGCAGGAAATCACTCGAACCCAGGAGGCGGAGGTTGCGGTGAGCCAAGATAGCGCCATTGCACTCCAGCCTGGGCAACAAGAGCGAAACTCCGTCTCAAAAAAAAAAAAAAAAAAAAGAAAGAAAGAAAGAAAAAAATAGCTAGGTGTACTACAGCCTGGGCAACAGAGTGAGTGAGGCACTCTCTCAAAAAATAAAAAGAAAGAGAAAAGAAATGAATAAATGAATAAAAGAAATGAGTGTTCAGCAGCAGCACATGCATCACATTCCCCTGCCTTTTTATAAAAGACAAGAAACAGGGAGCTGGGCACAGTGGCTCAAGCCTGTCATCCCAGCACATGGGAGGTTAAGGCGGGAGGATCACTTGAGATGAGGAATTCAAGATTCAGTCTTTGTAAAAAAAATAAAAAATTAGCCAGTTGTGATGGCACACTCCAGTTTAGGCGATGGAGGGAGGCCCTGGGTTAAATGTTCTTATCACAAAAAAATGAAGAGAGAAGGAGGAAACTTTCAAAAGTGATTAATATATTCATTTACTTGATTGTGGTGATGGTTTCAGAGGAATATACTTACCTCCAAATTAATCAGGTTGTATACATTAAATATAGTACAGCTTTTTGTATGTCAATCATATCTCAATAACTTAGTTAAAAAAGAGTAATCTAAGTATTATTACTTAGATTCCAGATAATGTGCATAATTCAATTTGTTTTAAATCTGCACTCCATTATCTCCAGAAAGGATTTGGGCTTACAAAATTAAGCCCAAAATATGACAGAACTATAATGTTTCTTCTTTTTTTTTTTTTTTTGAGAGGAGTTTCGCTCATCACCCAGGATGGAGTACAATGGCGCGATCTCACTGCTACCTCCACCTCCCAGGTTCAAGGGCTTCTTCTACCTCAGCCTACCAACTAGCTGGGACTACAGGCACCTGCCACCACACCCGGCTAATTTTTGTATTTTTAGTAGAGACGGAATTTCACCATGTTGGCCAGGCTGGTCTTGAACTCCTGGCCTTAAGTGATCTGCCCGCCTTGTCCTCCCAAGGGCTGGGATTACAGGCGTGAGCCACCACGCCCAGCCTATAATGTTTCAACTAAACAGTCAAGTGGCAATTCTCCAAAAATGAGTTACTGAATTAGGTTTTAAAAATCACTGAGCGTGCTGGGCATGGTGGCTCACACTTGTAATCCTAGCACATTGGGAGGCCAAAGTGGCAGGACTGCTTGAACCCAGAAGTTCAAGACCAGCCTGGGCAACACAGCGAGAGCCTGTCTGATATAGTTTGGCTGTGTTCCCACCTAAATCTCACCTTGAATTCCCAGATGTGTGGGAGGGACCCGGTGGGAGGTAATTGAATCATGGGGGTGGATCTTTCCTGTGCTGTTCTTGTGATAGTGAATAAGTCTCACAAAATCTGATGGTTCTAAAAAGGGGAGTTTCCCTGCACAAGCTCTCATCTCTTCTCTGCTCCCATGTGAGACGTGCCTTTCACCTTCCACCATGGTTTTGGGGCCTGCCCAGTCACGTGGAACTGTAAGTTCATTAAACCTCTTTCTTTTGTAAACTGCCCAGTCTTGGGTATGTCTTTATCAGCAACATGAAAATGTACTAATACACCATCTCTACAAAAAAATTAAAAAATTAACCAGACGTGGTGGTGCAGCCCTGCAGTCCCAGCTGCTAAGGAGACTAAAATGGAAGGATCCCTTGAGACCGGTAGGTGGAGGCTGCAGTGAATTATGACTATGCCACTGCATGCTAAACTGGGCAACAGAGCAAGAGCCTATCAAAAATATTCACTAAGAGTATGAGTGCAAAGATGAGGAAGGAAGCAGAGTAGAGAAAAGAAATTCAGTACTGGCTGTCACCATAACAAGTGGTATTAATGCCTTCAAAATTCCTGGAGTCTAGTTTAGAAGTGATATTTAAAGGTCAGCAGGAAACTTGGAAATAATTAGTGATGCTCTGTACTGACACTGAGAACCTGCTGCAGAAAAATTCTTAATTTGTGGAAGTACTATAACATCTAACGAACTAACAACTAAATAGCAGGCCTGGTGTATCAAAGTAAGGAATATAAAAAGACAGAAGAATTTCAGGAAAATAAAGTACAATGAGACAAGTTCTTAAGGGATGTGCCAGAAACAAACCTCAGCCTCACATGGTAACCTTTTTGTAGAAAGGTCATGAACCCTTTGGGGTTCTGAATGGAAATGCCTAACAAAGTGAGAATTTCTTTTTTTTTTTTGGAGACAGAGTCTTGCTCTTTTGCCCAGGCTGGAGTGCAGTGGTGCAATCACAACTCACTGCAGGCCTCAACCTCTAGGGCTCAGGCAATCCTCCCACCTCAGCCTCCTGAGTAGCTAAGACTACAGGTCCATGCTACCACACCACTAATTTTTGTATTTTTTGTGAAGACAGGGTTTCACCACATTGTCCAAGCTAGTCTCAAATTCCGGAACTCAAGTGATCCACCTGCCTCAGCCTCCTGAAGTGCTGGGATTATAGACATAAGCTACCACACCCAGCCTGAGAATTTCTTACAATTGAGAAGTAGTGACTAATTTTCTTCCAGGCCCTTTTCTGGAAAAGAGCAGTTTCTAAGGGGATGATACGCCAGTTATTCTGTATCTCAATTTTTCTCCCAAGTAATACTATGAAATTCCATGCCTTGAAAAGAAAAACTGTTACCTGAGCACCACTACAATTGGACTTTCACTTCCAGTTATTACCATTAATCCCTTCCAGATCATTAGTGCCGATGAGACAATCATTCCAAAATTTAGGACTTGGTAATAGAGCTGCAAGAACAAAAGAGAAGTGATCAGATCCACCATTATCTCCACTTAGAAAAGCAATTGAGAGCCATATCAATTTGAAGGCTTCAAGCAGTACTAATAGGAAAACTAAAGTTCTGAGACATTCTTTATAATAATTATGCCATCAGCATATCAAAACAGTCCCCCTTCTTTCACCCAAAGCACTTATTTTAAGAACTTTTCACACAAGTTATTTCATTTGGGTTCCATAATCATTCAGTTTAAATTTAATCACAGCCATGCTACCTACCAGCCAACAGTAATGTATGTCTCCTTCTGAACTCCTCTATTCCTTTTTTCTTTTGAGATGGAGTCTCACTCTGTCACCCAGGCTGGAGAGCAGAGGTACCATCTCAGCTCACTGCAGCCTCCGCCTCCTGGGGTCAAGTGATTCTCCTACCTCAGCCTCCCGAGTAGCTGGGACTACAGGAATATGTCATCATGTCCAGCTAATTTTTTTTTGTATTTTTAGTAGAGATGGGGTTTCACCATGTTGGTCAGACTGGTCTCGAACTCCTGATCTCAAACGATGCGCCCACCTGTGACTTCCAAAGTGCTGGGATTACAGGCATGAGCCACGTCACCCGGCCCTCTATTATTTTTCTGCCATACTTATCCTTTGGTAATCATGGGGTAGACAATGACGTATAACTCTAACCTCTCATTTTACAGATAAGGAAACTGTCTCAAAAAGAGGAGACTTCACCAAGTCCTATAGCTTATCAGTCACATAGTCAAGACTTGAGGGCTGGCCTTCTGTGTTACTAAATTTCCAGTACTCCACAAATTCTAAAATTCTGTGACTTGAATAAACAGATAAAACACCTGAAGCCATTTCAATTTCAAATAAAGAAAATCCAGAACATGTGGAAAAAGGCAAAAAAAAAATTACAAAATCAGATAAGAGAAATAAAGTGAGCTAACTGTTTTGGGCCAATGCTGGAAAAAGTAGAGAGGATGACTGGACACCAAGGGGAATAGTTGAAGGAATGAAAAAAGCTGGTACTGGAAAGTACTGGGAGAAATCTGAAAAGCATATTAAGGTCCAATTATGGAGACACTTAAACCCAGGACTGAAACTATGGACCCAACAAAACATCAGTAATAAAAAGTGAAAAACAAAAGTTTCAAAAGGTCTTACTCTGTCATCCGGGCTGGAGCACAGTGGTGTGATCACAGCTTACTGCAACCTCCAACTCCTGGGCTCAAGCAATCCTCTCACCTCAGCCTCCTAAGTAGTCAGACGTGGTAATTTTTGCATGTTTTGTAGATGTGAGGTTTTGCCATGCTGCCCAGGCTGATCTCGAACTCCTGAGCTCAAGCAATCTGCCCATCTCAGCCTCCCAAAGGGCTGAAATTACAGGTGTGAGCCACCATGCCTGGTCACTTTTGTTGTTTTAAGATTTGCTCGTGGACATTCTAGAAAACTATCCTAGTCTCTTCAAAAATCCAATGTCATTCAATGCCATGGGAAAAAATGTGGATGACTGTTCTAGATTAAAAAGGACTAAAGAGACCTAACAACCAAATGCACAAACTTCGGTTTCTTTGTTGTTTTTTTATTTCCTTCTCATTCAGTTCTAATAATGCACAAACTGGCTGGATCTTGGTTCAAAAAAAAACAAAGAGCATAAGAAAAAATCCCAACTATAAAAGACATTTTGGGGTGAATTGAGGAAACTCAAAATATGACTTGAATATTAAATGACACTAGGAAATTCGTGTTTTTTTTTTTTTTTTTTTTTGAGACAAGGTCTTGCTCTATCACACAGGCTGGAGTGCAGTGACATGATCTCAGCTCACTGCAAACTCTGCCTCCTGAATCCAAGTGATTCTTGTGCCACAGCCTCCCAAGCAGCTGGGGTTACAATAGGCATGCATCATCACGCCCGGCTAATTTTAGAAGAGACAGGGTTTCACCATGTTGGTCTCAAACTCCTGGCCTCAAGCAATCCACCCGCCTTGGCCTCCCAAAGTGATGGGACTACAGGTGTGAGTCACTGCACCCGGCCTTTAATTTCTTAAATTATGTGATAATGGTGTTGCGGTTACGTAGAACACTGTCCTTATCATAGAAGATGCGTATTAGTAGTAGTTAGCTAATAGTTGTAGTTAAAGGTGAACTGTCGTATCTGTAACTCATTTTCAAGTGATTAAGCAAGAAAAAAAAAAAAAATCCTATACATGTACACACACATTAAGTATACACAGAACAAATATGGCAAATATGCTAACAATTGTTGGATCTGTGTGGCAGATTACAGGTGTTCCCTGTAATATTCTTTCAATTTTTCTGAAAAGTTCAAAAAAATGCATAGAAAAAATGGAAGAAGCCAAGTGCAGTAGCTCATGCCTATAATCCCAGCAATTTGGGAGGCTGAGATGGATGGATCACTTGAGTCCAGAAGTTAGAAACCGTATCTCTATTAAAAACACAAAATTTAGCTGGGTGTGGTGGCACATGCCTATAATCCCAGCTACTCAGGAGGCTGAGGCACAAGAATCACTTGAACCCAGGAGGCGGAGTTTTCAGTGAGCTGAGATGGCACAATTACACTCCAGCCTGGGCAACTGGGCAAGACTCTTTCAAAAAAAAAGAAAGAAAAGAAAGAAAATGTTAGTTGTTATATCTGGAGGTGTAATACTAGGCAATTGTTTCTTTTTCCTTTTTCTTTTCTTTTTTCTTTTTTGAGATGGAGTCTCACTCTATGGCCCAGGCTGGAAGTGCAATGGAGAAATTTCGGCTCACTGCAACCTCCACCTCCTGGGTTCAAACAATTCTCCTGCCTCAGCTTCCTGAGTAGCTGGGATTACAGGTGCCTGACACCAAACCCGGCTAATTTTTGTATTTTTTTTAGTAGAGACGGGGTTTCACCATGCTGGCCAGGCTGGTCTCCAACTCCTAACCTCAGGCAATCCGCCCTCCTTGGCTTCCCAAAGTGCTGGGATTACAGGCATGAGCCACCGTGCCCAGTCCTATTTCAATTTGATCATCTATATTTTCTGCTTCTTCCCTTTTTAAATTAATTGTTATTTCTATTGAAACACTATACACACATATGTACAAGAATACGTACTACAGCAATATCCTAGCCATGGCAGGCCACCTACAGCAACCACTTTCATCCCTTTTAGCTATTTATTCTGGTATTTACCCCCATCATTCTAAAAACTAATTGTTTCTTTTCTTTCATACTAGGGAGTTAATACATGATGAGGGGCTAGGCACAGAGACTTATTCCTGTAATTCCAACACTTTGGAAGGCCAAGGTGGGAGGATCACTTAAGACTAGGAGTTTGAGACCAGCCTGGGAAACAAAGCAAGACCCTCATCTCTATAAAAAATACAGAAAAAGGCCAGGTGTGGTGGCTCATGCCTATAATCCAACATTTTGGAAGGCTGAGGCAGGTGAATTGCTTGAACCTAGGAGGCAGAGGTTGCAGTGGGCCAAGATTCTGCCATTGCACTCCGGCCTGGGCAACAAGAGTGAAACTCTGTCTCAAAAAAAAAAAGAAAATAACAGAAAAGAAAAAGTAGCTGGGTGTGGTGATGCATGCCTGTAGTCTCAGCTCAGCTCAGCTCCTTGGAGACTAAGGCAGGAGAACCACTTGAGCCAAGGAGGTAGAGGCTACACTGAGCTATGATTATTGCCCCACTGCATTCTAGCCCAGGTGCCAGAGCAAGACTGTGTCTCAAAAAATAAATTAAACTGTGCTGAGGAATCCAGCTCTCTTGTACCATTTTCTGTTTTTTCTCTACAATTAACCTGTTTTTCCTGCATACTTTTTTTTTTCTTTTTCTTTCTTTCAGCTCCTCCAAAGCAGAATCCTGCATACTTTTAAAAAAAGTTTTAAGTTTCATATTCTTATAAATGCACAGTTAATCTCTGAAAAGACAGACAGGAAACTGGAGAAGAGTGTGATAACCTGCTTTTTGCTAGCTAAAACTAACTCTCTCTTTCTCAGACTAAAGCTGTTCAGGCTTTATGTTAGCTCCTTTAGCCAGACAGACTCCATCTTAGCTTCTTCATTTTAGTTATTTTCCCACCATTAAGTATGTAACTATAGTATGTAGCTGGGGCAGGCTGACACTGGGCACCTCCAGGAATGCATTTGTTGATAAGGGGCCAAGTTAAGTGGTACCAGAAGAGCCTGGGAATGCAGGTGCTATTGAGCCCAGAGCCCCCATTATCTATAAGTTGTGTGTCTTTCATGACAGCTTTACCCCTCTCACCTGGCACTGTTTTATTTCTCATGTATCGGTTTATCTTTTAACTTTTTTGCTTACTCTGCTTTTGTGAAAAATTTGCTTCAGCTAGGTTCCCCCTCACCTTCAAAACTAGGGTATAAAAGACCACCTAACTCTTTCTTAGGGGCTGAGAGAATTTTGGGCATTAGCCACCTCTTGGTCGCCGGCATAATAAAGGACTCATAATTCAATCTCAGAGTGTGGCGCATTCCTTGACTCGCTTGGGTACAAGAGGAACCAGGAGTCATGGTTGACGGAAAATACTTTCTGATATACATACTTCACGTTTTTACAAGATGCAAGTATTACTTGTTCAGAAATAAACTGTTTAGTTTTATTTTTTTAAGTCCATGCTAATGGCCACAACTATTTTTCCAGGATTCCAATGAAGCGCGATGTACTCAATCAATGTAATCAATCAATTTCCAAAGGAAAAAAGAAAATATGAACATTTTCTCAGAAACACTTAGAAATACTTGCTGTTCTTTGAGTAATGGAGTGATTTAAGCACATCGTAATCTGAAACTTACTTTGACATGTTTGCAGGTGAGGAAACTGAGGCACAGAGAAGCTAAGTGATATGCTCATGGCTGCATATCTACTGGTTGGCAGAGCAGCACTATTAGAACTCAAGTCTCCCAAATTCTACATCTTCAAGATGGTAGCTTTTTAAAAGACAAAATGGATCTTTTTAATCTGAAGGCTGAATTGAAGAAGTGGAGTGGGAGATGATAGAAGCCGGAAAACTAACTTCTAAGATGCAATTATGTCAACCAGAAGGTAAACAGTGAGGAATTCAGCTAAGACTCAATTTTCCAACTTTCCGCATTAAAAATATCACCTACAGTACGGGTTAGGCCAACAGATTCTGGGCCCCACTTCAGAACATCTGAGGAAGGGGTTGTGGGATTCTAACAATGTATATAGTTCCACAATCCCTTACTCAAAATGCTTGGGGGTCAGATGTGTTTCAGAATTCAGAATGGCTGCGATTTTGAAAAGGTAATACTTGCACATACTGTATGTTACATATATTCTTAGCAAGGTTAAGGCAACATCCCATTATCAAACACATTAAGATTTCAGCAGCAAAACAAAAATTCACACTGAAGTAAATAAACACTAAAAAATAAAAAATAAAAATAAAACCTGTATGGCAATTGGTTCACATCTATTTGAGGAAAAAAAAACTTTTTCTTTTTTTTTTTTTTCTTTTGAGACTGAGTTTCGCTCGTTACTCAGGCTGGAGTGCAATGGCACATTCTTGGCTCACGGGAACCTCCGCCTCCTAGGTTCAAGCGATTCTCCTGCATCAGCCTCCCAAGTAGCTGGGATTACAGGCACGCGCCACCATGCCGGGCTAATTTCGTATGTTTAGTAGAGTCAGGGTTTCTCCATGTTGGTCAGGCTGGTCTCAAACTCCTGACCTCAGGTGATCTGCCTGCCTCAGCCTCCCAAAGTGCGAGGATTACAGGCGTGTGCCACTGTGTCCAGCCAAAAAAATTTCCATTTTTAAAAGGGCTCAGTTGTAGAGTTATCAGAAGTTACCTAATAAGACATCTTAATAAGATAACTGCTATTTAAAAGAAAAATGTGGCCGGGCGTGGGGGTTCCTGCCTGTAATACCAGCACTTTGGAAGGCCAAGACAGGCGGATCACCTGAGGTCAAGAGTTTGAGACCAGCCTAGCCAACATGGTGAAACCCTGTCTCTACTAAAAACATAAAAATTAGCTGGGCGTGGTGGCAGGCCTCTGTAATCCCAGCTACTCAGGAGGTTGAGGCAGGATAATTGCTTGAACCCAGGAGGAAGAGGTTGCAGTAAGCCGAGATTGCACCACTGCACTCCAGCCAAGATTGCACCACACAAAGCGAGACTTCATCTCAGGAAAAAAAAAAAAAAAAAAAAAAAAAAAGCTCACCGGGTGCAGTGGCTTATGCCTATAATCTCAGCACCTTGGGAGGTCGAGGTGGGAAGATTGCTTGAGTCCAGTGGTTTGAGTCCAGCCTGGGCAATGTAGTGAGACACTATCTCTAAAATAAATAAATAATTTTTTTTTTTTTTTTTTTGAGACGGAGTTTCACTCCTTTTCCCCGCTGGAGTGCAATGGCGCGATCTCGGCTCACCGCAACCTCCGCCTCCTGGGTTTAGGCAATTCTCCTGCCTCAGCCTCCTGAGTAGCTGGGATTACAGGCACGCGCCACCATGCCCAGCTAATTTTTTGTACTTTTAGTAGAGACGCGGTTTCACCATGTTGACCAGGATGGTCTCGATCTCTTGACCTCGTGATCCACCCGCCTCGGCCTCCCAAAGTGCTGGGATTACAGGCTTGAGCCACCGCGCCCGGCAATAAATTTTAAAAATTAAGGAAAAAGAAAAATGCCAGCCAAGGCAACATAGCAAGACCCTGTCTCTAAAAAAAAAAAAAAAAATTGCCCGGGCACAGAGGCTCACACCTGTAATTGAGACCAGCCTGACCAACATGGAGGAACCCTATCTCTACTAAAAATGAAAAATTAGCTGGGTACATGGCTGTAATCCCAGATACTCGGGAGGTTGAGGCAGGAGAATCGCTTGAACCCAGGAGGCAGAGGTTGCAGTGAGCCAAGATTGCGCCACTGCACTCCAGCCTGGGCAACAAAAGTGAAACTCTGTCTCAAAAAAAAAAAAAAATTTTTTTTTAATTAGCCAAGTGTGGTGGCACCAACCTGTAGTCCCAGCTACTTGAGAAGCTGAGGTGGGAGGACTGCTTGTGCCCAGAAGGTCGAGGCTATAGTGAGCCGTGACTGCACCACTGCACTCCAGCCTGGGCAACAGTGTGAGACCTTGTCTCGAAAAATAATAATAAAATAAAATAAAATAAAATAATAATGAACAAGTTAAAATGTATGATTTCCTATGTCCCTGCAAGGAGGTCACTAACCCAGCCATAATTATCCTTCTCCTTTTTCTCAGACATATAATACTTTTACTATGGAATCATTATTGTGAAATGTATCTAATCATCAAGATCATCTTCCTCACTTTTGTTAGAGAAAGAGGTTAAAATTTCCTGATTAGTATAACTGGTATCTTCCTTAAAAGGTATCAATTTGTATCCTGCCAAGTCAATCTGCAAGTCAAAACCTAGACAGAAGCACACTATTTGCCTAAATAAACATTCTTTCCGAGCAAAAGTCTGAAAACTGTCATACTCTTCTCCCTTTCTTTTTACCCCTCTTTTCCTGCCAATAATCTTTACTCAGAAGTCAAACATATTGCCTTCCTAGCCCATACATTCCTTACCATTATGTCTGAATGCTTAGGAATGTATATAATCAAAAAAAAGTGTTGTCTCTTTCTGTATTGGCAGAAATAAGGTGGCAGCTACCTAATCTTCTCATATCATCTGACTGAATCAAGCTAACTATTAATAAAGACATTGCAACATATGTAGAATAACAACCACAGAACTGAATAGCCTTATTATTTTTTTCTAAGAAATGCCCAGAACAAAATTTCCTCAATGCTCAATGTGAAACTAGAAAAGAATGGTATTAAAACCAATCAAAGTTCTATATAGTATCTCTCAGCAGCTGTGATATAGGGATTTGTGTATACATATATTTATTCTTTTTAGGAAGTATTGTGTAGAACCCTCCCCCAAAGTTCTGTGACTAGAGTAATCCACAAGACAATTTATAATCCACTCTAAGTAATATATAACAAGAAATTAAGAAAAACGTAACACAGAAAATTCAGCAAGATCAAAGTTGATAATAATTTTAAATACTATAATAAGCTACAATCTAGAAGCTATGTCCTGTGTATTTACCTATCACAATTATCAAATATACCATTGTGTTCCTATTCTTGTAAGAGATATCTGAAGTTCAACAAATAGGGTATGTACATAGAAATCAGAAGCAAAAATGTGTCTTACAGCTACAAAATAGCAGTTGGCTCAAGTCATAAATTCCATTCATCTCAAGAACTCACACTAAGGTACTCATTAATTCATAAACACAATTCTCCTGCTTTCTATCTCACATAAGGAGAAATTAGAAGCTAGGTATTACAGAAAGATATACTGATAGCAGCTAGAAGCGAAATTGATGGTGCTGAAAAAATTGAAATATGTTCAGATGGACACTACTATTATGATCCAATAAAGTCAACACAAGTCTTGGAATGGATCTTAGGATAATTTTTAAATCCCTAATAGTCTAAACAAGCATATCATTAAAACAAGTTTTACTTTAAAAATCTGTTAAATCTTTTAAAATCTGACAAGTGAAAACATATTTAACATATGCAAACACATGTACAGCAGATTCCCTCATAATAGCCTCAAACTGGCAATAACTCAAATGCCCATCAACAGATGAATACAGGCTCATTGGGGCATTTTGGATTTTGGATATTTCAGATTTGGGATGTTCAACCCGTAAAGTGCAAATACAAGTATTCCAAAATTTAAAAAAAATCCAATACTTCTGGACCCAAGCGTTTCAGATAAGGGATACTCAACCTGTATATAAATTGTAGTATTTCCATAAAATAAAATACTACTCAGGAATAGAAAGGCATTAACTACTGATACATATAACATAGGTGAATTTCCAAAATATGCTGTCCTGGCCAGGAATGGTGGCTCATGCCTGTACTCCTAGCACTTTGGGAGGCCCAGGAGGGCAGATCACTTGAGGCCAGGAGTTTGAGACCAGCCTGGCCAACATGGCGAAACCCCGTCTCTACCAAAAATACAAAATTTAGCCAGGTGTGGTAGCACGCACCTGTGGTCCCAACTGCTCGGGAGGCTGAGGTGGGAGGATGGCTTGAACCTGAGAGGTGGAGGTTGCAGTGAGCTGAGATCACACCACTGTACTCCAGCCGGGGTGACACAGCAAGACCCTGTCTCAAAAACAAAAAACAAAACAAAACAAAAAAACCAGAAAACAAAAAACAAAATATGCTGTTCTAGCCAAAAAAGAGTTAAAGAGAGCAAATATACCTTCCTGCCTAAAATAAATAAAACGCTGGACAAAATATATGAAACAAGGGTTTTCAGACATTGGACATGTGACTGTGTTCAGGTAGCAAGGACTGTGATTACTTAGAAAGGGGAAACAAAGAAGGTGAGACCTACAACTGCCTCAACTTATAGATCAGAGAATTTCCAGACCACAGGGCAAAGGAGAAATGCAGACAGAGCCTAGCAGTCTCCCTGACTTGAGGATAAGGAACTGCGGAGTTCAGCCAGGTGCAGTGGCTCATGCCTATAATCCCAGCTCCTAGGGAGGCAGAGGTGGGAGGATAGCTTAAGCCCAGGAGTTCGAGACCTGCCTGAACAATATAGAGAGACTCTTGTTCTCCATAAGAAAAAAAGAACTGGGAGTTCAGGGAGGCAAAAGCAATGATCAGTGCACGCATGTGAGGAGACTACTGGGGTGGAAAAAGAACCATCTAAAAGGAGCAGATGGAACAATTCTCACAGCTCATATGCGGTAAGAATAGTTGGTTTCCACCAGAGCGGAAATCTTCATAACACATGGGGCTTTGGATTACAGTACTCAGAAAGGTATTATTCCACTTGTAGTGCAAAATTAGCTGCAGACTAAAGGCTGCTCTGAATCCACATAACAAAGCTTCACAAGAGCTCGAGAAGACCAAACTACTCCCAAGTAACTTGTCTGTATCCCAGAATAAAGCTCAAGAATATTTACATAAATACAAAAATATCCAGCACCCAAAAAGGTAAAATTCACAAAGTCGGCAACCAATATAAAACTACCAGACACGCAAAGAGGCAAGAAAATATGACCTATAATGAGAAAAATCAATAAACAGAAACAGACCCAAAAGTGACAGATTATAGGATTAGTAGAAAGGGATATTTGCTAGGCAAGGTGGCTCACACGTATAATCCCAGAACTTTGGGAGGCTGAGGTGGGTGGGCCACAATGTCTGGAATTCGAGACCAGCCTGGACAACATGATGAAACCCTGTCTCTACTGAAAATACAAAATTAGCCAGGTGTGGTGGCGCATGCCTGTAATCCCAGCTACTCAGAAGGCCGAGGCAAAAGAATCACTTGAACTCGGGAGGCAGAGGTTGTGGTGAGTCAAGATCATGCCACTGCACTTCAGCCTGGGCAAGAAGTGCGAAACTCTGTCTGACAAAAAAAAAAAAAAAAATCCAGACTTAAACTTTTAGAGACAAAAAAATTACTATGTCTGAAATAAACACCAGACAGGTGAAAATAACAGCTGATTAGGTACCTCAGAAGAAAAGTTTAGCAAACCTGAAGTCATAACAATAGAAATTATCTCAAATGAAAAAGCAAATAGAAAAAAAAAAGACTGAGCCAGGCATGGTGGCATGCACTTACAGTCCCAGCTACTCAGCAAGAGGCTACAATGGGAGGATCACTTGAGCCCATGAGTTTGAGGGCAGCCTGGTAACATAGCAAGACTCATCTCAATAACAATAATCATAATTTTTTTTGAGATAGAGTTTTGCTCTTGTTGCCTAGGCTGAAGTGCAATGAATGGCATGATCTCAGCTCACTGCAACCTCCGCCTCCAGGGTTCAAGCGATTCTCTTGCCTCAGCCTCCCAAGTAGCTGGGATTATAGGCATGATAGATACTTACACTGGATACTTAGCGAGATCATGACACTGCACTCCAGCCTGGGCAATAAAGCGAGGCTCTGTCTCAAGAAAAAATAATATGTAAATGATCTAAATACTATCTTACAAGGTAAATATTGTCCACTTGGATAGATAAAACAGTGTTCAACTACATGCTGCCTACAAAAAAATATACTTTAAAGACACAAATATTGTGAAAGAAAAAAGAGAAAAACATATTATGCTTACATTAATCAAAAGCAGACTGAAGAAAAAAAAAGAAAGCAAACTGGACACAAAGTAGATTTTACCACAAATAATGGTACAGGGACAATTACGGTCATTTAATAATGATAGGAAGGTAAGTTCATAATGAGGATGCAAAAATCCTAAACATTTATGCAACCAATAACCTAGCTAATTTTTTTTTTTTTTTTTTTTTTTTTTGAGATGGAGTCTTACTTTGTCACCCAGGCTGGAGTGCAGTGGTGGCGCGATCTCAGCTCACTGCAACCTCCGCCTCCTGGGTTCAAGCGATTCTCCTGCTTTTGCCTCCTGCGCAGCTGGGACTAAAGCGTATATCACCACGCCCAGCTAATTTTTTGTATTTTTAGTAGAGATGGGGTTTCACCATGTTGGCCAGGATGGTCTCGATCTCTTGACTTCATGATGTGCCCACCTCCACCTCCCAAAGTGCTGGGATTACAGGAGTGAGCTACCATTGCTGGCCTTAAGGAAAATAATTTTAACAATTCTACACACCAACTCTTCCAGAAAACTGCATAAAACTTAATACTCCCCAACTTACTCTATTTATCTAGTAACCCAATTTTAAGCCAGTTTTTTTTTATTTTTTTTTTTTTTGAGACGGAGTTTCGCTCTTATTACCCAGGCTGGAGTGCAATGGCGCGATCTCGGCTCACCGCAACCTCCGCCTCCTGGGTTCAGGCAATTCTCCTGCCTCAGCCTCCTGAGTAGCTGGGACTACAGGCACGCGCCACCGTGCCCAGCTAATTTTTTGTATTTTTAGTAGAGACGGGGTTTCACCATGTTGACCAGGATGGTCTTGATCTCTTGACCTTGTGATCCACCCGCCTCGGCCTCCCAAAGTGCTGGGATTACAGGCTTGAGCCACCGCGCCCGGCCTAAGCCAGTTTTAAGTAAGGTTCCACAACAGGTCCAACACCTCTGAAAGCTGTAATAGTAGCTGGGATTACATTAGCACGCACTTGACTCCGAAGATTTCATGGTAACTGGTGTGTCTGTAATGGACAGGGATGCTATATGGAGCCTTTGGCAATCCAGTTTAAGTAAATGACAGCCAAGACCTTTGGAATTGGGGACAAAGCTATGCTGTTCTTTGGAGAATTGTTCTCCTCTTGTGTAACAACTTGTAGTTTGCTACTGAGTTCTTGTAGAGACTAAAACTTGACCATGGGCCAAGTTGCCCCATGAGCTGAACTACTCAGCATGCACTAGATGCCTGGACAATGTCAGATCCACCAAGCCATAAAGTAGGGCATGTGCAGCAGTAAGTACTCCATCATCAAGTGTAAGTGGTACACAGAAGACTGGGCTCGAGCATGTTCTGAAGACACAAGTAAATATGAGCAAGTGACTCAGAGACCCATGGCTCGTAACGATGCTACCCTGCAGCCTCTCTCATCCTGCATTTACTGCCTCACGCGGAGCTCTCCGTGACAGCTAAGGACAACTTTAGGCCTGATTTGTGATGGTTCAACATAAATCATCTAGCACCAACTGAAAGCAGACAGCTGTGGTATTACCACGAAGGATTGTGAGGAGAAATCTTCCCAATGGGCAGCATCAAGCAATACAGTGGTTGTTCATTTTGCCTGGATGGAGAGATGACTACAGATGGAGACTTATATTGATTCAAAAATGACTAGCAGTTTGGCTGGATGGACAGCGACTTGGAAGGGACATCACTGGAAAGTTGAGATCAGAAGTCTGAGGAAAAGATATGTGGATGGAGTGCTCCAAATATGTATATAGAATGTGAAAATAATTGTGTGCCATACAAAAATGCTCATCGAAGAATTACCTCTGCAGAAGATCTTAATAACCAGGGTGAACAAAAATGACTTCTTCTGTGGATGTCAGTCAACCCATTTCCCCAGCCACCTGTCTTACCCAATGGACTCATGACCAAAGTGGCTACAGCAGTCAAGATAAAGGTTAGCAACATGGACTTCCACTCACTAAGACCTATTAGGTTCTAGCCAACATTGAGCACCTAGCCTGCCAACAGCAAAAAACCAACACTGTCGCCACTCGATGGCAGGCTGATCATACTGAATCGTTTCAATCATGAAAGGAGCAGACTCTGGATATAGATTGGTCTTCCATGTCCTTAGTATTTCTGTCAAAAACCCCCATCCATGATCTTACAGAATGCCTTACTCCTCATGGTGGTATCCCATACAACATTGCTTCTGAGTGGGGGACTTACTTTATGGCAACTAAAACACAGCAGTGGGCAACTGAAACACAGCAGCATGGAATTCACTAGTCTTACTATGTCCCTCACACCTTGAAGTAGTTGGCCTGAAATAACAGAACAGTGGGCCAGTTTTCAATTTATCATCTCTCAACTCCAAATCCACCTTCCTTCCTTGTGTTAAGCTGAATCCTACAAATATGAGTCCTCTGCCAGCTGGCTTAATGTTAGGTTTAACTAATAAAGGGTATTGAAAGGCCACTGCACAGCAACAGAGGGCTTCTCCTCCTGGTTCCAACATGATTTTATTCCACCTGGTACCCAGTGGATCTGTGTGTTGAAAGCCTGGTAGTGCTTACCTCAGTGACCATCAAGGTTGACGACAGCCCACACTCACTCTCTGCCAAATTTCTCAACCTTCCAGTAATTCACAACTATAAACCAGCTCCAAGAGAATACTCTGGCAAATGGTATTGCCATGACAGGTTACATGACCCTGTGGCAGCCACACCCTTGCCAAAAGGTCTGAATCTCAGGCTTGGGAAGGGTTTTGGGTAAGGTGCTTTCTTAGTTCTTTCTTTGTTCTCTCTCCCTCATCCTGGAGGATGGCAGCTATTTTCTGTTATATGCTACTTCTGGAGTCTTTTTCTTTCTTTCTTTTTAAGAGAAAGGGTCTCATTCTGTTGCCCAGGCTGGAGTATAGTAGCATGATCATAGCTCACTGCAGTCTCAAACTTCTGGGCTCAAGTGATTCTCCCACCTCAGCCTCCTCAGTAGCTAGACTACAGGTGAGCACCACTACATCTGGCTAATATTTTAATTTCTTGTAGAGACAGGGTCTCACTATATTGCCCAGGCTGGCCTTGAACTCCTGGCCTCAAATGATCTCTTGCCTGGGCTTCCCAAGTTGCTGGGATTATAGGCATGAGCCTGAGCCTGGCCAAGAGTCCTCTTTTACCCCTTTTAGTAGTTAAGCATCTTTTAGTAGTAAACAGTTACTTACATTAGATTTTCCTGTTCAATTACTGCTATGGTTATTGTCTTCTGGGTGACAGAAATGGCCTCTTCAGAATGCAGTTATGGCACCAGCTAGGTGCCAACAGTGTGGGGCTGGGGTAATGTCCAACATCCTCCAGTATGTTGTATATGATCTGAATTGACAACCAACATATGATGCTGTTTTTTCTTTTCTTTTCTTCCTTTCTTTTTTTTGAGACAGAATCTCTCTCTGCTGCCCAGGCTGGAGTGCAATGGCATGATCTTGGCTCACTGCGATCTCCATTTCCTGGGTTCAAGCGATTCTTCTGCCTCAGCCTCCTGAGTAGCTGGGATTATAGGCGCCCACCACCACACCCGGCCAATTTTTGTATTTTTAGTTGAAACGGGGTTTTTCCATGTTGGTCAGGCTGGTCTCGAACTCCTGACCTCATGATCTGCCCGCCTTGGCCTCCCAAAGTGCTGGGACTACAGGCTTGAGTCACCGTGCCTGGCCGATGCTGTTTTTTCTATACCTAGGACTCATTAGTCAAGGAATTAAAGGATAGGAATGGGTGTGACTCCTCTCATTATTACCCCTAATGATCTGCTAGTGAAATTTCTGCTTCCAGACTGGGGCAGTGGCTCATATCTGTAATCCCAGATTGGAGTACAGTCGTGTGACCTTGGCTCACTACAACATCTACTCGGGTTCAAGCGATTTTCCTGCCTCAGTCTCCCAAGTAGCTGGGATTATAGGTGCACACCACCATGCCTGGCTAATTTTTGTATTTTTAGTAGAGACGGGGTTTCACCATGTTGACCAGGCTGGTCTTGAACTCTTGACCTCAAGTGATCCACCCGCCTTGGCCTCCCAAAGTGCTGGGATTACAGGTGTGAGCCACCGCGCCTGAATCAATTTAAAGGTTTTAATTCACAAAGGTTTTAATCCACCCATCAGGGGACAGAATGGTTCCATTAAACTGAATGTTAAGACTGCAACTTGGGGCCAGGTGCGGTGGCTCACTCCTGTAATCCCAGCACTTTGGGAGGCCGAGGCATGTGGATCACGAGGTCAGGAGTTCGAGACCAGCCTGGCCAAGATGGTGAAACACCATCTCTACTAAAAACACACAAAAAAGTTAACCAGGCGCAGTGGCACATGCCTGTAATCCCAGCTGTTCAGGAGGCTGAGGCAGAAGAATCACTTGAACACAGGAGGCGGAGGTTGCAGTGAGCCGAGATCGTGCCATTGTACTCCAGCCTGAGCAAGAGAGTGAGACTCCATCTCAAAAAAACATAATAATAATAATAATTAAAAAAAAAAAAAAAAGACTGCTACTTGGTCACTTTGGGCTCCTCATGCCGGAAAACCAAAATGCAGTGGGGTTATAACTGGCTAGCATGATTGACCCTGACCATCAGAAAGAAACAGGGTTGCTACCACACCACAGGAAGCAAGTGTAACTGGATATAGAGGGTCTCTGAGGCCTCTCTTAAAGTCAGTGAAAACTCCAACAGCCCAATTCAGGTAGAATTTTTTTTTTTTTTTTTTTTGAGACAGAGTATTGCTGTCTCCCAGGCTGGAGTACAGTGGCGGGATCCCAGCTCACTGCAGCCTCTGCCTCCCAGGTTCCAGCGATTCTCCTGCCTCAGCCTCCTGGGTAGCTGGGATTACAGGTGCACACCACCATGCCTGGCTAATTTTTGTATTTTTAGTAGACACGGGTTTCACCACATTGGCCAGGCTGGTTTTGAACTCCTGACTTCAGGTGATCCACCCGCCTTGGCCTCCCAAAGTGCTGGGATTACAGGTGTGAGCCACTGCGCCTGGCCCAGGTAGGACTTCTTAGGACAACCCTTCAGTAAATAAGGGTAGGTCACCCCATCAGGCAAGAAACTATGACCAATTTAGGTTCTTGCTGAGAGAAGAGAAAGAAAACAGCTATGATCATGTGACCAATTATAGAAACAAAGGATAGCTATATCAGAAATGTAACTTTTGTTTTATCTTTACTGGAAAGCTAATATGATTACAACAGGTGTGTATAGACGCCACATGGACAAAGGGTAGACTCATAATGTTGTATTTTGTCGACTTGGCTAATGAGAACTAGGTTTCCTCAAACTCCTTCCCTGAATGGTTCTGGAGTTGGCCAAAAATAAATCTGCCCAAGATTTGGAAGGTAAAGTGCAGCAGCTGCAATTATGCAGAAGGGCACTGTAGTTAGAGGTGGTGAGACAGACACTGAGGGGCTGGCAGAATCCAGCTCTTCTGGCTGACTCAGAGACTAGATAGACAGGCAACAGCCTCCCGCGGATCTCTCCATCTGCTCTTCTTTGCAGTCTCACTCCAGCAGCTAGACATGGAATCCTGTCCCAGACTCCGTGGCAAGCTTAGTTCTGTCTACCCAAACCAGTGCTTCAGAAGAGCTGCTTAGTGACATTCCTCCGGGTCTCTAACTCCCACTTTTAGATGCTTACTTACCCAACTTCTCCCCCAATTATGTGAGGTTTTTGCTGTTTTTTGAGATGGAGTCTCATTCTGTCACCAGGCTGGAGTGCAGTGGCATGATCTCAGCTTGCTGCAACCTCCACCTCCCAGGTTCAAGCAATTCTCCTGCCTCAGCCTCCTGAGTAGCTAGGACTACAGGTGCATACCACCACACCCAGCTAATTTTTGTCTTTTAAGCAGAGATAGGGTTTCACTATGTTGGCCAGGATGGTCTTGAACTCTTGACCTCGTGATCCACTCATCTCAGCCTCCCAAAGTGCTGGGATTACAGGCGTGAGCCACGCACCTGGCCGAGGTTTTATTACTATAACAAATCCATTATTCAATAATATTCACAGTAGTTCTTCTTCCCAGACTAAACCCTGACTGATAAACCACGTTTTTTGGACAAAATTTTCTGTCCCTGTAAACACCTTAACTGTTTGGATTATACATCTCACTTTCTTCCTTGAGCAGAAAAGATAACCCTTTTGAAGAAGAGTTAAAAACACAGTTTCTGCTTAAGGGGAGCTCATATTTACTGCTATAGGTTTGTGCCATCTGGTTGTGGAAATGAATAATCATCCTTGTCTTTATGTCATTTATGAAGATAATGTTATGAAAAAATAACAGATGTAAAATATCAAGGAATGGTAGCAGGAAAATATCTTTAATTGTTACCATGGTGCTGTATTCTAGATTTACTTAGTTATGCAGAATAAAGAATAATTTCTAGTTCTTCAATAGAATATACCAGCCGGACATAGTGGCTCACACACCTGTAATCCCAACACTTTGGGAGACCAAGGAGGGTGAATCACTTGAGGTCAGGATTTCAAGACCAGCCTGGCCAACATGGTGAAACCCTCTTTACTAAAAAATGCAAAAAAAAATTAGCCAGGTGTGGTGGTACACACCTGTAATCCCAGTTATTCAGGAGACTGAGGCAAAATAATTGCTTGAACCCAGGAGGCAGAGGTTGCAGTGAGATGGCACCACTGCACTCCAGCCTAGGTAGCAGAGCACGACTCCATCTCAAAAAAAAAAAAAAAAAAGAATATACCTGTTGATGTGAACTGTAGTTTACAATAAAATTTTACTTGTGATTTTCTTGTGTATATAATGGAGACTGATATCAATATTTCTACATTGAAACTTGGCAATTCATTAATAAATCTTACACCCTGTCAGTAATATTTTCCTGATTCTAAATAAGACCAGATTACTTGTCCATAATCAAGAAAAGTAGTGGCTTTATCCTCTCTTTTGGATACATCTCCTATTTGCTTCACATTTATTCATATTAGGTCCATGTCTAAGAAGAACCTCCTAGGTTTCTGTATGTTTCACTAGAGGGACAATTCGTTAAAAAAAAAAAAAATCAAAGATATCTAGGCAACAGGATGAAACCTCGTCTCTCCAAAAAACACAAAAATTAACCAGGCATGAGATGAGTCTCACTATGTTACCCAGGCTAGGTGTGCACCTGTAGTCTCAGCTAGTCAGGAGGCTGAGGCGGGAGGATGGCTTGAGCCCAGGGAGTTGAGGCTGTAGTGAGCTGTAATCACATCACTGCACTCCAGCCTGGGTAACAGAGTGAGAGCTTGTCTCAGAAAAAAAGAAAAAGAAAAAGCTATCTAGAAATCATTAAGATACTACTGCAATAACAGTTAAGAGTTGGGGGATCCCAAGAGATAGGAAGATATGAAAAGAACAAAGGATCCTATTAAGTCTCAAGGACTTTACATTTAGGCAGGAAGGCATACAGATAATTAAAACCCAGAGAAATGCAAAATTCATTGAAGCAATGTAAGTGGCCTGGGGGGAGCTAGGCACACATTTATGAGAGTCTGCTTAGTCCCTTCGGGGCTCAGCCAGGGCCAATAAAATAGCCACATCCCAGCCAATAAAAAAATCTTAGCAAGCAGAGAAGTGATTCCAAAAATTACATGTGACATACATGTAACATAATAATTTGGCATAACGTACTTATTTTATTAGTGAGTAAACATCTTTTTCTTTTTCTTTTTTTTTTTTTTTAAGAGATGGGGCCTCACTAGGTTGCCCAGGCTAGACTTGAACTCGTTAGGCTCAAGCAATCATCCTGCCTCAGCCTCCCTGAGCAGCTGGTACTACAGATGCTCCACCACACCTAGCTATCATTTTTAACCCCAGAATGATTTCTAATTAAAAATAGAATGTTTAAGGGAAAGTGTGCATAGTGTTAAGAGTCTTATGTTAAGAACTGTTCACATTTGTTTTTGGTTTTTGTTTTCTTTTGTTTTTTGAGACAGAGTCTCGCTCTGCTGCCCAGGTTGGAGTGCAGTGCTGTGATCTTGGCTCACTGCAACCACTCTCTCCTGGGTTCAAGCAATTCTTCTGCCTCAGGCTCCCTAGTAGCTGGGATTACAGGTGCACACCACCACACTTGGCAATTTTTTGTATTTTAAGTAGAGACGGGGTTTTGCCATGTTGACCCACGGTGGTCTCAAACTCCTGACTTTGTGATCCACCCACCTCGGCTTCCTAAAGTGCTACAGGCATGAGCCACTGCGCCCGGCCAAAACTAAGCATACTCTTATCATACAATCCAGTAATCATACTTCTTGGTATTTATACCCAGAAAAGTTGAAATCTTATGTCTACACAAAACCTGAACATGAATATTTATGGCGGCCTTATTTATAATTGTTAAAACTTGGAAGCAGCTAAGATGTCCTTCAATAGGTGAATGGATAAAATGTAATACATCTATAAAAAGGAATATTATTCAGAACTTTAAAAAATGAGTTATCAAGCCATGAAAAGGCATGGAGGAAATTTCAGTGCATAATGCTAAGCAAAGAAGCCAATGTCATGTATATAACATTTTGGAAAAGGCAAAACTATGGAGACAGTTAAGAGATCCATGGTTGCAGGGGATGAAGCGGGGAAGGGATGAAAAAGCAAAGCACAGAGGATTTTTAGGGCAGTGAAAATACTCTGTATAATACTATAATGGTAGATACATGGCATTATATAGTCACCCAAATTCCTAGAATGTACAACACCAAGAGTGAATCCTAATGGAAACTATGGACTTTACTAATTATGATGTGTCAATGGAGATTCATCAACTAACAAATGTACCAATCTGGTAGGGGATGTTGATAATGGGGAAGGCTGTGCATGTGTAGGGGCAGAGTATTTGGGAAATCTCTGTACCTTCCCTTCAATTTTGCTATGAACCTAAAACTGCACACACATAAAATAAGTCTTAAAAAAAGTAAATAGAGAAAAAAATTGATTAAAACTTCTGTTTTATTTTGAGACTGAGTCTCATTCTTGCCCTGGCTTAATCTCGGCTCACTGCACCCTCCACCTCCCAGGTTCAAGCAATTCTCCTACCTCAGCCTCCTGAGTAGCCGGGATTACAGGCACCCACCACCATGCCTAGCTAATTTTTATTTTTAATAGAGACAGGGTTTTGCCGTGTTGGCCCGGCTGGTCTCGACCTCCTGACCTCAAGTGAATGTCTACCCTGGCCTCCCAGTGTTGGAATTACAGGTATGAGCCACCGTGCCCAGCATAAAAATTGATTAGAACTTCCAAGAATACATACTCTATGATTCCATTTATATAAAATGCAAACCCCTCTATACTGATAAAAAGCACATTACAGGTGGGTCAGAAGGGATCTTGCAGGTGATATGTATGTTCTATATCTTGATTGTGATTGGTATACATAAGTGTTAAAAACTTATTAAACAGTACACTTTAAATAGATGGAGTTCATTTACTAAAGTATTCGTCTGTGGATCTGATAAGAAAAAAAGCAAAACTCAAACAAAATAATCAGACAACATATATGTAATATGTAATTAGGTATAAGCAGAAAAGTCATGCAAAGGATAGCAACTTTTAGAGGAATAAAACAAAATTCTAGTTTCCCTTTTTCATTTGTTCTCAGTAACTACAGGCTTTGTCAATTCTCTTCCCCAAATATTACGTACAGATAAAGACCTCATTTTATAACTCTCCCTCACCCCATCGTATCCAATCCCTCCTATCCATTCCTAACAACCTCTGGGAGGCCAGAGGGGATAATTTTACCATTTAAACTCCCACTAATCCTGAATGTCCTGGATGCAATGAATTCTGAACCACAATAACTCTATATTAGAGAAACACAGGGCAGAGTAGCCTACTCATTCTATCTTCATGTTTCTGTTTTCTCTTCCTGTCCATTTTGTTAGAGGATTTATTACACTGTTGTGCAGTAATTGACATTTTTCTTTGTTTCTCTTTTAGACTGATAAACTCTTTGTGGGCAGGAAGAGTACCTTGTAACTCTCTCCAGCTTTAGTGCGTATCCCACAGGTTTTGCAGTGCTAAGTGAATTCCTCCCCTTTTGATTACAGGAATGCTAACTAACCCACAAAGATGATGCTGTTAAGGTCTTTCAAGATCCAGCTTCAATGCTAGTTTCTCCTTGAAGCTGTTTGTAATGCCATGACTGGAATCTCTCACAATTTTCCCACCAATGCTAAAACAGGTCATATTCTCTTTTATTCAAGTGTTCAGGCTTTGGAGTAGGACCTGAGATCAAATCCAAGTCCTGCCATTTACCTTCTATCTTAAACAAATCACTAAAGCTCTCTAACAACGATATCAACCACAGAACAACCAATACTTACCATGTGCCAGATACTGTTCTGAGTGTTTTATATGAATTAACTCACTTAACCTTCATAGCGACCCTACGTTTGTACAACACAGTGAATGCAATTAATGTCACCTAAGTATACACTTTAAAATGGTTAAAATGGCATATTTTATGTTGTATATCTTTTAATCACAATGAAGGTAAACATAGGCACAGAGAGGTAAGTAATCTGCTCAAAGTCACACAGCCAGTAAGCAGCAGAACTACTTCAAACCTCAGAAGTCTAGCTTAGAGTCCATACTCTTAACTTCTATACTGTATTGCTTCTCACAAAGTCTTATTTTCTTTGTATATAAGAACAGCATTACCTACCTTACAGGTATATAAAGTGCTTCACACATGGCAAGAGCTCAAAAAGGTTATTTATTGGCCGGGCGCGGTGGCTCACGCCTGTAATCCCAGCACTTTGGGAGGCCGAGGCGGGTGGATCACAAGGTCAAGAGATCGAGACCATCCTGGTCAACACGGTGAAACCCCGTCTCTACTAAAACTACAAAAAATCAGCTGGGCATGGTGGTGCGTGCCTGTAATCCCAGCTACTCAGGAGGCTGAGGCAGGAGAATTGCCTGAACCCAGGAGGTGGAGATTGCGGTGAGCCGAGATCGCGCCATTGCACTCCAGCCTGGGTAACAAGAGCGAAACTCCATCTCAAAATAAATAAATAAATAAATAAATAAATAAAGGTTATTTATTGTTTTGCCTTAGTCCTTTTCTACACATTTAGACTCCCTGAAGGCCAAGTCTTTCTTAACTAACTTTGCATTTCTCTCACTGTACCTAGCATAGAGTACAACAAATAGCAGACTCAAAATAAATACTTTCTCCAGAGGAATGTCTGTGGCATCTAGAAACCCAAATATGGAAGAAAAAAAAAAAAAGACAACACTATACAAGTAAAAATTTGAAGTGTTATTACAGATATAAAGTAACATTTGTGCAATTTTTATAGAATGCTCCATTCTGACTGATGGAATTGACACTGAGCTAGCTAAGGTCTGAAGGGTAAGTAAGGGGAGACAGTACATCTATTTCCCTAGGTGGCAGTTATAAGTACTACAAAATGCAAGTCCAAGGAAAAAAATCCTCAATCGTGACATCAGGATAATCATAACAGTAAAATACTGTTTAAAACAAACAAACAAACAAACAAACAAAAAGGCCAGACGCAGTGGCTCACGCCTGTAAACCCAGTGCTTTGGGAGGCCGAGGCGGGTGATCACCTGAGATCGGGAGTTCGAGACCAGCCTGGCCAACATGGAGAAACCCCGTCTCTACCAAAAACACAAAATTAGCTGGGCATGGTGGTGCATGCCTGTAATCCCAGCTACTCAGGAGGCTGAGGCAGGAGAGCCGCTTGAACCTGGGAGGTGTAGGTTACGGTGAGCCAAGATTGCGCCCTTGCACTCCAGCCTGGGCAACAAGAGCGAAACTCTGTCTCAAAAAAAAAAAAAAAGTTCAACGCAGCAAAACTCGGCTCTACAGACACACTTGATGCAGAAGACAAAACAGAGCAACCTTTGTAAAGGCTAAATAATTACAACAGTATTCTCAATGCTATTTGGCATACGATCTAGAAGACCAAGGTAGAGTAAACAGTAAAGACAAAATGAGGAGACCTACATTTCCAGATCCCCGTGGCACTGATATTGGACTGTAAAACCACAGATCTCAGGGCTGCCACCTTAGTGCCAAGCGGACGCAAGGACACGTAGTGTAACTGTTCCAACTTGGACGGAGCTCAGGGTGGTCCAGGTCAAAGTCGGTGCAGTCCACCACAGCTCAGCTCTACGAAAGGGTTGCAAGGAGCTGAAAGCAGCAAAACGGCTTTTGTGGGGCCTACAATAGCCTTCCCGAGCGCCCCAGAAACCGCTAAACCTCGTCTCTCCCGAATCCACCTGGAGTCGCTCCGACTGGAGAAACCAAGAGTCTGCCGCCTTAAAATGTCTAAAACAATAAGCAACTCCAACTTCCACTTTCAAAGCGCTTACGGTTTCCAGTTGCTCCTTTGCCTCAGTGGGAGGAATGGAACATGAAGACACCGCTTCCCGCCCCGCCCCAGGTAGGCCCTGAATCAGTTAGGGGTTAAAAATAATGAGGCGGGCAAGGCAGCCTCTGGCCACAGACTCCAAAGAAAGGGAACGACCCGAGCATCAGACCAGAACAGACCCTCACACCGGGGCCCTGGGGTCAGCCGGGCCCCGCAGCAGCAGCCTCGAAGGGACAAGAAGAGCCAGGAGAAAAAGAGAGCGGCAAAGCTCACCTGCCGCTTGTTCATCCGCCGCACATCGTCCAGAAAGTCTAGAGACAGCATGGCGGGGACGGCGAGCAGGACACCGGCAAGGAAGAGGGCGCGATGACCAGCAGGCGGAACGACTGGCGCTCGGGTCGGGCTCACACTATACAGTACCCCGCAGTGCCTGCACTTCCGCTTCCGGGGCGGGAGCCGGCAGGGTCTGGCACGGTCCCGCCCCTTCGCTGCGGAGAGCGGACAAAGAAACTCACTACAGTGCTAGTCCAGTCTCAGGGCTTGGCCTCGCCGGGGGAGGGTTCTCCCGCTCTGGCTCTAGCAAGAGAGCCAAGAACCGACTGGATGCCACTTCTTGGGATCTGCCCCGCAGCCCCTCACCGAGGCGGCGACCCAGGTTCAGGTGGGGAGGCAGCCCTGCCACCATCGGAAGGCGGGACCCTGTGCACGCCAGGCCAATCGCGAGCAACTTCTCCGGTGTGGGCGGGTATGGGTGTGGCAATGGACGGGTCCTGTGTCCGTGAGTTCTCAGGTCGAGCAAGTCTTCCGCGCTACGGAAAGCTGACGAGGTGCTCCTTCTTTTTTCTCTTCTTTTCCTTTCCTTTCCTTTTCTTTTTTTTTTTTTCTTTTCCTTTCCATTTTTTCTTTTCTTTTCCTTTCTTGGTCTCACTGTGTCGCCTAGGCTGGAGTGCAGTGGCGCAAACTCGGCTCACTGCAACATCCGCCTCCCGGGTTCAGGCGATTCTCCTGACTCAGGCTCCCAATTAGCTGGGATTACAGGTGCGCGTCACCATGCCTGGTTAATTTTTGTATTTTTAGTAGAGATAGGGGTTTCAATGTGTTGGCCAGGCTGGTCTCGAACTCCTGAGCTCAGATGATCCGCCCGCCTTGGCCTCCCAAAGTGCTGGGATTACAGGCGTGAGCCACCGAGCCTGGCGGACGAGGTCCTTTCAGTAACTGCTTTTTGCGTAAGGTTGAACTAAATGAGAGACCTTCAAAGCACTGCCTGAACCTGCCAGGAATTTACATCCTCTTGATTGGAGAGAAAACAGCCCGAGACAATTAGAAAACACCCAAACGGTGCAACAATGTGATGAGACCACCAGTGGTGTGGGTAGTTAAGAAGTGACTTCCTTTACGATCTTGACTTTGCTGACAGGATTTGACATGGTCTCCTTGAATTCTACCTCCTGGTTTTCTTAACTGCGACACCTTGATGTGACTATCTTTTCGCTACCTTTTGCTTTGACTGGCCAAAGCTCCTAATACTCACTTCAGTCAACAAAGACTAAAACTGGATTACTTGGTATTATTTCTCTCCTCTCTCTCTTTTTTTCAATATAATAATTCTCTCCCATTAGGGAAAGATGAATGAAGGATATACTGGAACTCTTTGCACTACCCTCGAAATTCTTTAAATGGAAAGTCATTCCAGAATAAAAACTTGAATTTATTGGAGGATGGCTGTTTAAAAAAAAAAAAAAAAAGACAGATAATAAGTTTGGGGGAGGATGTGAAGAAATTGGAACCATCATACACTGCTGGTGGGAATGTAAAATGGTGCAGCCACTTTGGGAAATAGCTGCAGTTCCTCAAAATTTTCCTCAAAAGATGGGCCGGGTGCGGTGGCCCAAGCCTAAAATCCAATTAGCCAGGCATGGTGGCATGCGCCTGTAATCCCAGCTACTCGGGAAGCTGAGGCAGGAGAATCGCTTGAACCCAGGAGGCGGAGGTTGCGGTGAGCCGAGATCGTGCCACTGCACTCCACCCTGGGCAACAGAGCAAGACTCCATCTCAAAA
>NW_022437087.1:418039-423264 GCF_009761245.1 Sapajus apella | reverse complement strand
AGACCATCCTGGTCAACATGGTGAAACCCCGTCTCTACTAAAAAAAATACAAAACATTAGCTGGGCATGGTGGCGCGTGCCTGTAATCCCAGCTACTCAGGAGGTTGAGGCAGGAGAATTGCCTGAACCCAGGAGGCGGAGGTTTCGGTGAGCCGAGATCGCGCCATTGCACTCCAGCCTGGGTAACAAGAGTGAAACTCCTTCTCAAAAAAAAAAAACAAACAAACAAAGGTTAAAGACGAAATCACCATATTAACCAGCAATTCCACTGCTAGGTATATACCAAAGAAAATTGAAAACATTTGGCCACACAAAAACTTGTACATGAATGTTCACAGCAGCATTATTTATTTATTTATTTATTTTGAGACGGAGTCTTGCACTGTTGCCAGGGCTGGAGTGCAATGGTGCAATCCCGGCTCACTGAAACCTCCACCTCCCGGGTTCACGCAATTCTCCTGCCTCAGCCTCCCAAGTAGCTGGGATTACAGGCGCACACCACCACACCTGGCCAAATTTTTTAATTTTTAGTGGAGATGGGGTTTCACTATGTTGGCCAGACTAGTCAGCCTCGAACTTCTGACCTTGTGATCTGCCCGCCTCGGCCTCCCAAAGTGCTGAAATTACAGGCATGAGCCACCGTACCTGGCCCATAGCAACATTATTCATACTAGCTAAAAAGTAGAAATAACTGAAATGTTTATCAACTAATGAACAGATAAATAAATGTGGTATATTGGAACAATGTACTAATAATTCCGCTGGTACAATGGAATATTATTTGGCAACCAAAGGAAATACTATAACATGAATGAACCTTGAAACAGATTTAGTGAAAGGATCCAGTCACAAAAGACTAAGTATTGCATGATTCCATTTAGATAAAATATCCAGAATAGACAAATCTGTAGAGATGAAAATCAGTGGTTGCTTAGGGCTGGGAGAGTTGGGGAAAATGGGGAGTGGCTGCTGATGGTATGGAGTTTCTTTTAGGGGATGCTAGTTGTACAACTATGTGAATATACTCAAGCCCATTAAATTGCACACTTCACATTGGTGGTGTATGGTATGTGCATTATATCACAATAAAGCTATTATAAGAAAGAAAAACCACTGGTGTCTGGCTCCCTGTTAAATTCCTAGCGGTGAACACACAGCCTGGCACATATTACCTACCCAGTAAATACTTGTTGAATTTAAAATTGTGTGTGTATGTATGTGTTTTTGTTATCTCCAACAACTGCTGCCTCTAGGCACCCCACACTTATTGAGATGAAAAAAAAATTCCTAATTTATCTAACTTAAAACGACCTGGGGAAGAAAATACATGTGAACTCTGTGAGGACAGGGACATTGTCTTGTCCACCCCTTTATCTCCAGCTCCCATAAGAGTACCAGACATGTAGCAGAGTATTTGTTAATAAATGTTAAATATGGGTTCTAGCCTAAATTCTGGCCAGTAGAGCCCTTGGCCTATGCCTATTAATATTGAATTCAAATCTGAAAGTGAGCGCCAGCAACTGTGTAAATGAATATGAATCGTGTGTGTGTGTGTTTTCTTTTTTCTCGCTACAAGAACTCACAGAAAAGTATGACTCTTGCAATGTGTAGAAAAGAGCCCTAAGAGGCATAAAATCCTTTGGAGTTTAGATGTGGCAAAAGTCAATTTAGTTGGGGAAGCTTGTGCTGAGCTTAAAAAGGGTCTCAGGCCAGGCACAGTGGCTCACTCCTGTAATCCCAGCACTTTGAGAGGCCAAGGCAAAAGGATCCCTTGGGCCCAGGAGTTCAGGACCAACCTGGGCAACAAAGTGAGACCTCCTCTCTACTAAAAATAAGAAATTAGGTGAGGCGCAGTAGCTCATATCTGTAATCCCAGCACTTTGGGAGGCCGAGGCAGATGGATCACCTGAGGTCAGGAGTTTGAGACCAGTCTGGCCAACAAGGCAAAACCCCATCTCTACTAAAAATACAAAAATTAGCTGAGTGTGGAGGTATGTGCCTGTAGTCTCAGGTACTCGGAGGCTGAGGCAGGAGAATCGCTTGAACCTGGGGCAGAGGTTGCAGTGAGCCGAGATCGCACCATTACAGTCTAGCCTGGGATACAGAGTGAGACTCTGTCTCAAAAAAAAAATTTAAAAAAGGAATGCATGAGAAAGGAACAGGACCAGGGGAGAGTGATATAAACTAGGATGATCTCGGCCGGGCGCGGTGGCTCAAGCCTGTAATCCCAGCACTTTGGGAGGCCGAGGCGGGTGGATCACAAGGTCAAGAGATCGAGACCATCCTGGTCAACATGGTGAAACCCCGACTCTACTAAAAATACAAAAACATTAGCTGGGCATGGTGGCGCGTGCCTATAATCCCAGCTACTCAGGAGGTTGAGGCAGGAGAATTGCCTGAACCCAGGAGGCGGATGTGTGGTGAGCTGAGATTGCGCCGTTGCACCCCAGCCTGGGTAACAAGAGCGAAACTCCGTCTCAGAAAAAAAAAAAAAAAAAAAAAAATTGGATGATCTGTAAAGGCTTAATGAGGTTTCTTGTAGTGCTCAGTGTCTTATGAAAATAATTCAGATATTTAGGACAGGTGATCCCAGACTTGATATAGGTGTAAAGCCTATGGAATTAAATTTTCCAAATGTGAGACTCTGACATGCTATTTTCTCTGCCAACTGGGATGCCAGTCTTTCTCACACATAAGTCTTTTAGGCCCTATCAATCACAATGGTATGTCTGGCATTTTCCTTTATAGAGAGCCTGCTGGCCCTGCTGAAGGAAGCACCTTAGGATAGAGGTTAAATTACAGCCACTTAGTTTTGAATCACAGATCAATTGCTAGCTGTTTGATCTTGGACCAGTTAGTTAACTCTTTTTCAAAAAAAAAATTAATTTAATTTAATGCTTCTAGAAACAGTCTCACTCTGTCGCCCAGGTTGAACTGCAGTGATGCGATCACAGTTCACTGCAGCCGAAACCTACCAGACTCAAGCCATCCTCCCACTCAGCCTCCCAAGTAGCTGGGACTGCAGGCACATGCCACAAACCACCCACCTCAGTAAGCAATTTTTTAATCCCTAGTTTTCTGGTGTATAAAATAGGAATATAAAAGAATTTATGTCATTTGAGGATTTAACAAAATAGAACATGTAAATAAAGCTCTTGGGGTCTGGGCATGGTAGCTCTTGCCTGTAATCCCAAAACTTTGAGAGGCCAAGGTGGGCAGATCACTCAAGCCCAGCAGCTCGAGACCAGCCTGGGCAACACAGTGGGACCCTCATCTCTACAGAAAATTTAAAAAATTAGCCAGGCGTGGGTGCACATGCCTGTAGTTCCAGCTACTTGGGAGGCTGAGTCAGGAGGATCAATGGAGTCCTGAAGGTTGATCCTGCAGTGAGCCGTCATTGTGCCACTGTACTCCATACTCGGCAAGAGAGACCCTATCTCAAAAAAAAAAAATAAATAAATAAATAAAGCTCTTGTCACAATAAATGACAAATGGTAAATGGACCAAGAATGTTAATAATTATTAAAAAAAAGAAGCGGGTTCAGACTGATACCCAAATTCTAGACTAGGAAGGTCCGTCATTATGGCTGAGCCCTGGTTAACCACTTCTGTACAAATCAAGGGTGTCTACCAGCAGAAGCAAAGTAGACTTCGTGTTTTTAAAACCCCATTAAAAATAATTATAATCTTACCAGTTTCTCCTTCACCTTCTCAATGTAGGAAGTGGTGGGTGGAAGTGGAAGGTCCTCTATGACCCTGCCAGAAAAGGAAGTGGCCCAGGCATATCACAGCAAGCTGGTGCACAGGCCGCACTGGAGGTGTGGCTCTTCCCTGGTGCCATCTCCCGCAAGGATCTATCTGAGTTTGCTGGGGGTGGCCTGAGGTCAGGTCAGGGGGTTGCAGAGATGGAACTTTCTGCCTATCAACCCAGTGGGTATGGACATCAGATACCAAGGTTTTAATAGATGCAGCAGCTCTGCATAGCATGGGGTAACAGAAAGAAATGTCATTCTGAAAAATCAAAGGCACCTTCTGTGCAGAGAGATTACTGGGGTCACCCAAGTCTCCCTGGAAGATTTTTGGAAAGCTCTCTTTAAAAAGTCCTAGACAGCTGCAGGGACAGCTGTGAGAGGGAAGCCCCAGCCTTCTGGGTTGGTATGTGTGCATATGTAATGGGGGTTGGGGAGAACACACCAATTTCCTGCTTAACTATACTGCTTTCTTTTTTAGCTAAAAGAAGAAAGGGCCCTTGATGTTTGTTTTGTGAGGCCTTAGAGGGGATAGATCCCTGTTGTGAATGTGAATGTTGTGTGGGTAGAGCATCTAGAATGGGGACACCCTTAGCCTCTCCCTTCTATCTGGGCCTGCACCCCCTCCCTGTTGGAGGAGTTGACTTTGAGCTCTTGGATCTCAAAGGTAATGACAGGGAATTGGCTCTTGATATCCCTCTTGATAGGTTAAGGGATCCTATAGGAATCTGTTGAGGCAGTGAATCACCACTGGAAATGTGGCTTGTGTAAATCTGGATATAAATATTCAGAATATAATCACATTCATTAGCAATCATTTATATATTCATTCAAGTATTTAGAAATACTTACCTAAAGCCTCCTAAGAGCCTGTCTTCAAAGTACTCATGCTGAATCTCTGTGATTTGGCTACTGCCTCTTTTTTCTTTTCTTTTCTTTTTATTTTTGAGTTGCCTAGGCTGGAGTGCAGTGGCCCGATCTCAGCTCACTGCAACCTCCACCTCTCAGGTTCAAGCAATTCTTGTGCCTCAGCCTCCCAAGTAGCTGGGATTACAGTTGTGCACCACCACACCCAGCTAATTTTTGTATTTTTGGTAGAGATGGGGTTTCACCATGGTGGTAAGGCTGGTCTTGAACCCCTGACCTCAGGTGATCCAACTGCCTTGGCCTCTCAAAGTGCTGGGATTACAGGCATGAGCCACCGAGCCCAGCAGGCCACTGCCTCTTCCATCAACTTGCTATCTGATGTTCCTTGCCAACTCCTCATCCTACAGTCCAGACATACTCAACCACCTACACTCCAGCATATGGCACAGGGATTAAAGAAGTGATTGCTGAAGCCAAACTGCTCTAACCCTTACTGCGTGACTCTAGATGAGTTACTTTATCTCTATATGTCTCTGTTTCTTCATCTGTAAACAGGTATTTTAGCACCCAGGTTTTTTTTTTTTTTTTTTTTTTTTTTTTTTTTTTTTT
>NW_022437087.1:417429-417939 GCF_009761245.1 Sapajus apella | reverse complement strand
GGCGCGATCTCGGCTCACCGCAACCTCCGCCTCCTGAGTTCAGGCAATTCCCCTGCCTCAGCCTCCTGAGTAGCTGGGACTACAGACGTGCGCCACCATGCCCAGCTAATTTTTTTGTAGTTTTAGTAGAGACGGGGTTTCACCGTGTTGACCAGGATGGTCTCGATCTCTTGACCTTGTGATCCACCCGCCTCGGCCTCCCAAAGTGCTGGGATTACAGGCTTGAGCCACCGCGCCCGGCTTTTTTTTTTTTAAATTAGAATTAAGCAAGCTAGACAGGGTACAGTGGCTGATGCCTATAATCCAGTGCTTTGGGAGGTCAAGGTGGGTGGATTGCTGAGCCCAGGAGTTTGAGACCAGCCTAGGCAAGATGGTGGAAACCTGTCTCTACAAAATATATGAAAATTTGTTAGGCGTGGTGGCAGGCACCTGTAGTCCCAGTTACTCAGGAAGCTGAGGTGGGACGATTCATTGAGCCTGGGAGGTTGAGGCTGCAGTGAGCTGTGATTG
>NW_022437087.1:413469-417329 GCF_009761245.1 Sapajus apella | reverse complement strand
CTATGATCTAGCCACTGCATTCCAGCCTGGGCGATAGAGCAAGACCCCTGTCTCTCTAAAAACAAGCCAAAAGAAGACAAAATACCACCAGAACAGTGCCTGACACCTAGTAAATCATGGTTATTATCATCAGAATGTCCTCCCACTTACAGGCCTGACAAACTCCTGCTTACTCTTCCAGGCCCTGTCTAGATGTCATGTCCTATGTGAAGCCTGTCCAGGCCTTTTCAAGTCAGAGTTAATTGCCTTTTCATTAGTTCCATACTTGTTTTTTTCTTTTCTTTTCTTTCTTTTTTTTTGAGGCAGGGTCTCACTCTGTCACCAGGCTGGAGTGCAATGGTGTGATCACAGCTCACTGCAGCCTCTACGTCCTGGGTTCAAGCAATCCTCCTACCTCAGCCTCCCGAATAGCTGAGGCTACAGGCAGGTGCCACTGCATCTGGTTAATTTTTTTTATTGTTTGTAGAGACAGGTTCTTGCTATGTTGCCCAGACTGGTCTTGATCTCCTGGGTTCAAGCAATCCTCCCACCTCAGCCTCCCAAAGTGTTGGGATTACAAATGTGAGCCATTGTGCCTGGCCATATTTATCTATGTAACTATCTATCTATCTCTAGCTAGCTATCTTTTTTTTTTTTTTTTTTTTTTAACTCTTTATGCCCAGGCTAGAGTGCAGTGGCACTATCTCGGCGTGCTGCAACTGCCACCTCCTGGGTTCAAGTGATTCTCCTGCCTTAGCCTCTTGAGTAGCTGGGATTACAAGCGCCCACCACCACATCTGGCTAAATTTTTATATTTTTAGTAGAGACGGGTTTCATTGTGTTGGCCAGGCTGGTCTCAAACTGCTGACCTCAGGTGATCCATCCACTTTGACCTCCCAAAGTGCTGGGATTACAGGCATGAGGCTCTGCGTCCGGCCCCCATATCTACATATATATATATATATATTTTTTTTTTTTAAACCAAAGTTCAAGGGATAAATCCAAGACCTCTTTTTTTTTTGTATTTATTTTTTTTTTTTTTTTTTTTGAGTTGGAGTCTCGCTCTGTCACTCAGGCTCTCAGGCTGGAGTGCAGTGGCGTGATCTTGGCTCACTGTAACCTCTGCCTCCTGAGGTCAAGCAGCTCTACTGCTTCAGCCTCCTGAGTAGTGGGATTACAGGCGCCTGCCACTATGCCCAGCTAATTTTTATATTTTTAGTAGAGACGGGGTTTCACTACGTTGACCAGGCTGGTCTCAAACTCCTGACCTCAGGTGATCTGCCCACCTCAGCCTCCCAGAGTGCTGAGATTACTGGCATGAGCCACCGCATCCGGCCTAAATGTACTTTTATATGTTCCTTGTTACATGGAACTTCTATCATGTTCAATTTTCTGAATCTAAAATAAGGCATCAGTGCCTGACCAGAGATTCTTGCTGTCCTAAACAAAAGCTCATTAACACATTTGGGTTCATAATGGGTGAACTGGAACTGAACTGCCGAAGGAACATTTTTGGGGTGGAGTACTTCCTGTGTTGGGCCTGCCTCTTCCAGATTTGTCAACATCCTGCTTCCCAACTCCCACTGTTAATGAGCCTGTGCGGAGAAGAATGCACAATACCAGGCTCACCGCTCGCCCTGGAGGCCCCAAAGACACATAACTTCTTTCAGTTCCCCAGAAGGCTCTGGGCATTCATTAAACCCGCTTCTTCTGGCATTCTTTAGTTCTTCCTTCTCCCCTTTGCTTAGCCATTCTTTATTCAATATTCAGGTTCCATCTTAGACATTATTCCCTCCACTTCTAGCCCCCAAAGCCTTCTCTTATCTCCCAAAATGGAAGCATGAACAGTGAGCCCTTCATACTTCCCCTATCACAGTGCTTGTCACATTTTATTGTCATTACTTTTCTGGTTCCTCTGCTAAACTGTGCTCTTCACAAGCCAGGCAACGCCTGTAAAGCTATCCCGAGGTACAGTTCCTGACCCATAGTTGATGTTCAGTAACTGCTATTAGGAAAAAAAAAAATGGGTCAGACATAATGGCTCATGCCTGTAATCCCAGCACTTTGCGATGCTGAGGCAGGGGGATTCTGGAGCCCAGGAGTTTGGGACCAGCCTGGACAACATAGGGAGGCCCATCTCTACAAAATGCAAGAAAAAAAATAGCAACCTGGGCAACAGAGTGAGACCCTGTCTTCAAAAATAAAAAAATAAAAAGAGAGAGAAAAGAAATGAACAAGTGAATAAAAGAAATGAGTGTTCAGCAGCAGCACCTGTATCACATTCCCCTGCCTTTTTTTTTATCTTCCCCAAAGAATCTGTGCACCTGGGTTTTAAAAAGTAAGCAAACAGCTGGGCACGGTGGCTCATGCCTGTAATCCCAGCACTTTGGTAGTCCGAGGTGGGCAGCTCGCTTGAGCTCGAGTTTGAGACCAGCCTGGGCAATATAGTGAAACCCCATCTCTACAAAAAAATACAAAAATTAGCCAGGTGTGGTGGCACCCACCTGATGTCCCAGATATTTGGGGGGCTGAGATGGAAGGATTGCTTGAGCCAGGAGGTAGAGACTGCAGTGAGCCAAGATTGTACCACTGCACTCCAGCCTAGGTGACAGAGCCAGACCCCATCTTAAAAAAGTAAAAATAGGCTGCTCGTGGTGGCTCACACCTGTAATCCCAGCACTTTGGGAGGCTGAGGTAGGCGGATCACCTGAGATTAGGGGTTCGAGGCCAGCCTGGACAACATGGCGAAACCCTGTCTCTATTAAAAATACAAAATTAGCTGGACATGGTGGTATATGCCTGTAGTTCCAGCTACTCGGGAGGGTGAGGCAGGAGAATCTCCTGAACCTGGGAGATGGAGGTTGCAGTGAGCCAAGATTGCGCCATTGCTCTTCAGCCTGGGCAAAAAGAACGAAACTCTGTCTCAAAAAAAAAGGGGGGGTGGGCGTAGTATTGGCTCACATGATCATAAGATATGTCCCATAATAGGCCGTCTGCAAGCTGAGGAGCAAAGAAACCAGTCTGAGTCTCAAAATCTCAAAAGTAGAAAAGCTGCAGACATCAGTGCACAAGAGCCCATGATAAACCACTGGGGTAAGTCCAGGAGTCCAAAAGCTGAAGGTGTCCAAGGGCAGGAAGCATTCAGCACCGAAGAAAGACGAAGGCTGGGAGACTCAGCAAGTCTGCTCGTTCCACTTTCTTCTGCTTTTTTAGCTGCACTGGCAGCGGAGGAATGGTGTCCACCCAGATTAGGGTGGGTCTTCCTCTCCGAGTCCACTGATCCAAGAGTTAACCCTCTTTGGCAGTGCCCTCACAGACACGCTAAGGAACAATGCCCTACATCCTTTAATCCAATCAACTTGACACCCAATATTAGCCATCACACCTGGCTAATTTATAGACAGGGTCTTGGTATGTTGCCCAGGCAGGTCTTGAACTCTTGGCCTCAAGCAGTCCTCCTGCCCTGACCTCCCAAAGTGCACGGATTACAGGCACGAGCCACTATGCCCAGCAGTACTTTAAAAAAAAAAAAAAAAAAAAAAAGAACACACGGGGAATTGGTCACATGACATGGGCTCATACTAATGGATTGCTCTAAAGGTATCAATTTAGAAAAACAGGGCCCGGCGCGGTGGCTCAAGGCTGTAATCCCAGCACTTTGGGAGGCTGAGGCGGGTGGATCACGAGGTCAAGAGATCGAGACCATCCTGGTCAACGTGGTGAAACCCCGTCTCTACTAAAACTACAAAAAATTAGCTGGGCATGGTGGTGCGTGCCTGTAATCCCAGCTACTCAGGAGGCTGAGGCAGGAGAATTGCCTGAACCCAGGAGGCGGAGGTTGCGGTGAGCCGAGATCACGCCATTGCACTCCAGCCTGGGTA
>NW_022437087.1:394458-413369 GCF_009761245.1 Sapajus apella | reverse complement strand
GGTTTCACTATGTTGGCCAGGATGGTCTCCATCTCCTGACCTCATGATTTTGCCTTGGCCTCCCAAAGTGCTGGGATTACAGGTACGAGCCACCTCACCTGGCCTATTTTCATCTTTCTACCCATGCATATCTATTGTTCAGCTCCCACTTATAGATGAGAATATTTACTATTTGGTTTTCTGTTTCTGAGTTATTTCACTTAGTATAATGGTCTCCAGCTCTATCCATGTTGCTACAAAAGACATGATTTCATTCTTTTTTATAGCTACATAGTATTCCATGGTGTATATATGCCATATTTTCTTTATTCAATCATCCATTGATGGACACAAGTTGATTCCATGACTTTTCTATGGTGAATAGTGCTGCAATAAACATACAAGTGCAGGTGTATTTATTTATTTATTTTGGAGATGGAGTCTCCCTCTGTCACCCAGGCTGGAGTGCAATGGTGCCATCTCTGCTGACTGCAACCTCCACCTCCCAGCTTCAAGCAATTCTCCTGCTTCAGCCTCCCAAGTACTTGGGATTACAGGCACACGCTGCCATGCGTGGCTAATTTTTTGTATTTTAGTAGAGTCAGGGTTTCACTGTGTTGCCCAGGCTGGTCTAGAACTCCTGAGCTCAGGCACTCCACTCCTTGGCCTTCCAAAGTGCTAGGATTACAGGCATGAGCCACCTCGCCTGGCCAGGTGTCTTTTTTTTAAATATAACAATTTCTTTTGGAGGGGTATATACTCAGTAGTGGGATTCTGGGTAGAATGCAGTTATGTCTTTAAGGTTTTTTTATGTTTTTTTCTGTGATGGAGTCTCTCTCTTTCACCCAGGCTGGAGTGCACTGGGATGATCTCGGCTCACTGCAACCTCCACCTCCCGGGTTCAAGCGATTCTCCTGCCTCAGCCTCCTGAGTAGCTGAGATTACAGGTTCATGCCACCACGCCTGGCTAATTTTTTGTATTTTTAGTAGAGATGGGGTTTCACCGTGGTAGCCAGGATGGTCTTGATCTCCTGACCTCGTGATCCACCCACCTTGGCCTCCCAAAGTGCTGGGATTACAGGAGTGAGCCATCGTGCCTGGCCGTGTCTTCAGTTTTTTGAGAAATCTCCATAGTTTTCCACAGAAGTTGGACTCATTTACATTCTTATCAACACTGTAGAAGTATTCCCTTTTCTCTATATCCTTGCCAACATCTCCTTCTCTCTCTTTTTTTTTTAACTTTTTAATAATATCCATTGTTATCATTTTTTCTTTTTGAGACAGAGTTTTGCTCTTGTTGCCCAGGCTGGAGTGCAATAGCACGATCTTGGTTCACCGCAACCTCTGCCTCCCAGGTTCAAGCAAGTCTCCTGCCTCAGCCTCCTGAGTAGCTGGGATTACAGGCATGTGCCACCACACCTGGCTAATTTTCTATTTTTAATAGAGATGGGGTTTTTCCATGTTCTTCAGGCTGGTCTTGAACTCCTGACCTTAGGTGATCCATCCACCTCAGCCTCCCAAAGTGCTGGCATTACAGGCATGAGCCACTGTGCCTGGCCTATCATTTTTTTTTTTTTGAGACAGGGTCTCACTCTGTTGCCCAGGCCGGAGTGCAGTGATGGCATCATGGCTCACTGCTGCCTTGATCTCCCAGGCTCAAGTGATTCTCCTGCTCCAGCCTCCAGAGTAGCTGGGACTACAGGTGCCAACCACTATGCCTGGCTGCTAATTCTTTTTTTTTGAGACAGAGTCTCACTCTGTTCCCCAGGCTGGAGTGTAATGGTGTGGTCTCATCTTACTGCAAAGTCTGACTCCCAGATTCAAGTGATTCCCCCGCCTCAGCCTCCCGAGTAGCTAGGACTACAGGCACGTGCCACCACACCCGGCTAATTTTTTTATTTTTAGTAGAGATGGGGTTTCACTATGTTGGCCAGGCTGGTCTCAAACTCCTGACCTTGTGATCCGCCCACCTCAGCCTCGGCCTCCTAAAGTGCTGGGATTACAGGTGTGAGCCACTGCGCCCTGCCCACCTGGCTAATTAATCAATTAATTATTATTATTTTTTTTTGAGACAGAGTCTTGCTCTGTTGCCAGCCTGGAGTGCAGTGGCACAATCTCGGTTTGCTGCAAACTCTGCCTCCCAGGTTCAAGTGATTCTTCTGCCTCAGCCTCCTGAGTAGCTGGGATTACAGGCTCGTGTCATCATGCCCAGCTAATTTTTGTATTTTTAGTAGAGACAGGGTTTCACCACATATGGCCAGGGTGGTCTCAAACTTCTAACCTCAAGTGATCTACCTGCCTAGGCCTCCCAAAGTGCTGGGATTACAGGCATAAGCTACCATGCCTGGCCAATTAAATTTATTTTTTGTTGAGATGCAGTCTCCCTGTGTCTCCCTCAAACTCCTGGGTTTAGGCAATCCTTCCTTCAGCCTCCCAAAGTGCTGACAGACCTGAGCCACTGCACCTGGCTTAATAATACCCATTCCGACTGGTGTAAGATGGTATCTCATTGTGATTTTAATTAGCATTTCTCTGAGGATTGGTGACGTAGCGTATTTTTTCATATGTTGTTGGGTGCTTGTGTGTCTTCTCTTGAGAAATGTTTGTTCGTGTTCTTTGCCCACTTTTTAATGAAGTTGTTTTTGTTGTTGAGTTGTTTGACTTCCTTGTAGTTTCTGGATATTAGTCCTTTGTCAGATGAATAATCTGCAAATATTTTCTCCCATTCTGTAGGTTGTTTGTTTACTCTGTTAATTTTTTTTTTTTTTTGCTGTGCAAGTAATAGTTTTGACATATTGAGCTAAAGTATATTATTAAAATTAACTTCATTTGTTTTTTATGTAACTTATTTATTTACTTTTTAGACACAGAGTCTCACTCTGTTGCCCAGGCGGAAGTGCATTGCTGTGATTGAAGTTCATTCATTGCAGCCTCAGGCCTAGCCTCCCAAATAGTTGGGTCTACAGGCACATGCCCTCAGGTGATCTGCCCTCCTCAGCCTCCTGAAGTGCTGGGATTACAGGCTTGAACCACTGCATCTGGCCATTTTGGTATATTTTTATACCAAGTATGTTGTGATAAACAGGATTTTCCTGAGAAATAGGGGAGCTTGGCATGTAGAGGTTAATTTTCAAGCTGAGTCAGATGGCTACCTCCTTTTTGCTCAGATCTGCTTTTCCAGTCTTTTCCTGGTCTACTAGAGGCCCTGGAACCTTAGCATTTTGTCAACACCTTTTGGTGTAACCCCTGGGACTACAGCATTGGTGTCACAGCAGGAGTGAACCCTCACCATGTGCTAGTCCTTGTCCTGTTTGCCCAGCTTGCTCACTATGGCTATCAGTTTTTATGTCTCTCGTTCTAGCCTGTGACCTGCCCATGAAACTGTGCAGATCCCTTTGCTTTATGGTTTGGTTTTGGGTTTCTCTGCATTTTTTGCATGTGGAAGTTTGGCAAAAATAAATGAGGTCTGTTCTTTAGACAGATATTTTGAAGTCACTCATCAGATAATACTGATAGATGAGACATACATCATAAAATCCTTGTAGTTGCAATAAACAACTTGCCAGTATGTGCAAACTGTTTTCCCTTTCATTCTCTTGAATTAAGGGAGTATTAACGGAGGACTGATTCTCCTGTGAAGCAACCATTTGGGTAGAGGGCTGGGTGAACCAAGCCCCACCATTGTTCCACATACTCAGCTTTAGCGTTCTTGGCCATGTTCAGTTTATTCTCTGACCACAGAAGGTCAGCTTGGTTCTTTGCTTGAATTTTTTCTATGTAAACTCAGACTTTCTGGGTCGTGCCAATTTTTCTAAAATTCTTTTTTAATTTTTTTTAAAGATGCGGTTTCACCATGATGGCCAGGCTGGTCTTGAACTCCTGACCTCGGGTGATCCACTCACCTCGGCCTCCCAAAGTGCTAGGATTACAGGTGTGAGCCACCACGCCCGGCCGGATCATGCTAATTTTTTGTGTTGGTTTTTTCTTTTTTGAGATGGAGGCCTGCTTTATCAGCCAGGCTGAAGTGCAGTGGCACAGTCTCAGCTCACTGCAACCTACACCTCCCAGGTTAAAGCCATTCTCCTGCCTCAACCTCCCGGTTAGCTGGAATTACTGGCACCTGCCACCATGCCCAGCTAATTTTTTTTTTTTTTTTTTTTTTTTGAGATGGAGTCTTGCTCTGTCACCCAGGCTGGAGTTTGGTGGCACGGTCTTGGCTCATTGCAACCTCTGCCTCACAGTTTCAAGCAAGTCTCCTGCCTCAGCCTCCCGAGTAGCTGGGACTACAGGTGCGTCCTACCACGCCCGGCAAATTTTTTGTATTTTTAGTAGAGACAGGGTTTCACCGTGTTAGCCAGGATGGTCTTGATTTCCTGACCTCGTGATCCACCTGTACTCCTCCCAAAGTGCTGGGAGCGCAGGTGTGAGCCACTGTGCCTGGCCCTTTTTTTTTTTTTTTTTTGTGGCTCTTGTTACCCATGCTGGAGTGCAACGGCATGGTCTCGGCTCAGTGCAACCTTTGCCTCGGGGTTCAAGCAATTCTCCTGACTCAGCCTCCCAAGTAGCTGGGTTACAGGCACCTGCCACCACACCTGGCTATTTTTTAATTAAAAAAATTTTTTTTTAGTAGTGTTAGGGATTTGACCATGTTGACCAGTCTTAAATTCCTGACCTCAAAGTGATCCACCCACCTCAGCCTGCAAAAGTGTTGGGATTACAGGCGTGAGCCATCACTCTAGACTGCCAATTTTTTTTTAAAGCAGTTGGTCATATAAACAGGTCATGCCAACTTAAAAAATCAATACACTTTCAGCCAAGCATAGTGGCTCACGCCTATAATCCCAGCACTTTTGGAGACCAAGGTGGGAAGATCTTTTGAGCTGAGGAGTTCAAGACTTGCCTGAACAAGATAGTGAGACCCAATCTCTACTAAAAATGTCAAAAATTAGCTGTATGTGGTGATGCACACTTGTAGTCTCAGCTACTCAGAAGGCTGAGGCAGGAGGATTGCTTGAGTTCAGTAGTCTCAGCCTGCAGTGAGCTCTGTCTGCACCACTGCACTCCAACCTGGGTGACAGAGTGAGATCCTGTCTCAAAAGAAATTTAAAAAATCATCCGGGTGCAGTGGCTCATGCCTGTAATCTCAGCACTCTGGGAAGCCAAGGAGGGTGGATCACTTGAGGTCAGGAGTTTGTGACCAGCCTAGCCAACATGGTATCTCTACTAAAAGTACAAAAAATTTAGCTGGTCATGGTGATGGGTGACTGTAATCCCAGCTTCTCGGGAGGCTGAGGCATGAAAATCACTTGAACTTGGGAGGCAGAGGTTGTAGTGAGCCGAGATTGCACCATTGCACAACAGCTTGGGCAATAGAGTGAGACTCCATCTGAAAAACAAGACAAAACAAATCAAAAGAAATTTTAAAAAATCTAAATTCTTACATATTCGTGTGGGAAGGAGGATAATTCTAAACAATAAACATAAATCATTAGTATACATGTCTCTTCCAGTCCTTTCTTCCTTCCTCAGTGCTGACAGAAGTATCCCTTCTCCCTCTTAGTGCTAACTTTTCTGCTTGTCTCTTGTATTACGCAGGTAAGCTTTGGTATTTTGGAGTCGTATGACCTGGGTTCAAATCCTGGCTCTGCCATTAACTAGCAGCATGATCTTGGGCAAATGACTTACCTTCTCTGGGCCTTGGTTTCCTCCAAGGGAATAACATATTCTTTGGAAAACATCTGGCCCAGAGAAGCTAATTATGACGGTATTACACTGGCATCATACTCCAACTCAATTGTTTTTGTTTTTTTTTTGAGACAGAGTCTTGCTCTGTCACCCAGTCTGGAATCCAGTGCCAAGCTAACTTTTTTTGTACTTTTAGTAGAGATGGGATTTTGCCATGTTGGCTAGGCTGGTCTTGAACTCCTGGCCTCAAGTGATAACTCACTTCGGCCTCCCAAAATGCTGGAATTATGGGCATGAGCCACTGTGCATGGCCTCCAGCTGAGTTTTTGAAGCCCTACTCCTCCCTCTGCCAGCTCTAAAACTTCTGCCTTTACCTTAAAAGAAGAAGGAGGAGAAGGAGAAAGGGAAGGAGAAGAGGAGGAGGAGGAGGAGGACGACGGGGAGTTGGGAGGGGAAGAGGGAGGGGGAGGGGGAGCGGGAGCAGGAGAAGGAGAAGAAGGAGGAGAAGGAGAAAGAGGAGAAGGAGAAGTAGAAGGAGAGCTTTCCTGACCTTTAGAAAGAAAAATATGCCTCAGTTCACTCTGTTATTCTTTCTGGTTAATATCTTACTTTTCCCTTTCATTGCAGAGTCAGTGTTCTCAGGCTGCATATGGTTTACTGCCTCACTGTTATTTCTCCCTTTTCTTCTCTGCCATGTATCATCTGCTGTGACACTATAGTGACCCTTAAGATACTTCAGTAAAGACCAGTGGGTTGGCAAATGCAGCAAATCTCTCTCTCTCTCTTTTTTTTTTTTTTTTTTGAGACGGAATCTTGCTCTGTTGCCCAGTATGGAGTGCAGTGGGGTAATTTTGGCTCACTTCAACCTCTGCTTCCCGGGTTCAGGCAGTTCTCCCTGCCTCAGCCTCTTGAACAGCTGGGATTACAGGCACCTGCCACCACACCCAACTAATTTTTGTATTTTTTAGTAGAGATGGGGTTCACCATTTGGCCAGGCTGGTCTTGAATTCCTGACCTCAGGTGATCTGCCTGCCTTGGCCTCCCAAAGTGCTGGGATTACCGGCGTGAGCCACCTTGCCAAATCTCTCTCTCTTTCTTTCTTTCTTTCTTTTTTTTTTTTTTTTTTTTGAGATAGGGTCTCACTTTGTCACCCAGACAGGAGTGCAGTGGCATGATCATGGTTCACTGCAGCCTCCACCTGCTGGGCTCAAGCGATATTCCCACTTCAGACCCCCAAATAGCTCGGACTACAGGCACGTGTCACCACACCTGGCTAATTTTTTATGGAGACTGGGTTTCTCCATATTGCAAGCTGGTCTTGAACTCCTGGGCTCTAACAATTCATCTGCTTTGGCCTCCCAAAATGCTTGGATTACAGGCATGTGCCACCATGCCCAACCTCCCCATCTGTCTATTCTTCCGGATTTCACCACTATGACATCCTGCGCTCACCGCTTCCCCCACCCCACCTCTTCTTTTTTTTTTTTTTTTTTTTTTTTTTTATATGTAGACAGAGTCTCACTCTGTCAGCAGGTGCCAAGCTGGAGTGCAGTGGCACAATCTCGGCCCACTGCAACCTCTGCTTCCCGGGTTCAAGCAATTCTCCTGTCTCAGCCTCCCGAGTAGCTGGGACTACAGATGCACGCCACCACGCCCAGCTAATTTTTGTATTTTTAGTAGAGATGGGGTTTCACCATGTTGGCCAGGATGGTCTCGATCTCTTGACCTCGTGATCTGCCTGCCTCGGCCTCCCAAAGTGCTGGGATTACAGGCTTGAGCCACTGCGCCTGGCCTTTTTTTTTTTTTTAATGCTTTTCTCCTGTAGCTCCCCTGACCACCAGAAGTTACCCAACCAGGCAGATCAGTATCCCTTATCAGCTCACCAGTCCCGAATAGTTCCTGACACTTCCATCTTCCTGGATCCCCTCTTTGAAAAGTTGTATGTCACACCTTTTCCTTTCTCCTCACCCCTCCCCCTTTGGTGACATTCCTTCCCTCTTGCCTGCGGTTACTTTAAAGTCAGCACCTGCACCCACGCTTGACTCCTCCCCTCCAGCTCACAAGCGGAAGTATCTTCCTAGCTAACGCCAGCCTCTCCACCTTTGCTCTAGATGCCCCCCCTCCACCATTTGACCCAGCCTCTCCATATTTGCTCTAGATCTCTCCTCTCCCACCATTTGGTCCCCCTTAGGGGAGAGAACAGATCATGAGTGATGCATCTGCAGCCTCTCTTGCTCTACCGTATCCCCCTTGTCATCCTTTAAAATTCTTCCTTGCCCTCCCTTCCCCTGATAGTCATTGCCCTCTCTCTCCTCCCTCATTTCTGCCATCAAGCCCAAGCTCTCATGAAGCATTCATTTACTCTTCACTGCAGCCCTTGAGGATGGTATCAGTATTGTCCCTATAAAACAGCAAAGGAGTACAGGTGTTTTGTTAAACAAGGTCACCTGGCAGCGGTTTGAAGCCAGAGAGCTGGGCTCAGGGTCTGTGCCCTTGACTGCCATGCCATACCACACTGCATGCCTCATGCTGGATGGCATCTGTTCCCAGCACTCAGCTCAGTGCCTTGCACATACACAATAGGGGGTTAATAAATATGTCTGACTGAATAAATACACGTTGCGGGTTCTTATTCTTTCACTCTTAGAATGACTCACTAATCCAGAGATTCTCAAGAAGTGTAGAGGCTTAGGTTTACGTCTACTTTTCTGAAAGAAGCTACAGTTCTCATGCGTTTTTCATAGGTGTCTGTGTCCATAAAAAGTTAATAACTTTTTTGAGACAGAGTCTCACTCTGTCAACCTCCTGGCCTCAAAGGATTTTCCCAAGTAGCTGGGACTACAGCTGTGTGCCACCACACCTGGCTAATTTTGTTGTCTTTTTTTGTTGTTGTTATTATTATTATTTTGTAGAGATGGGTTTTTTGCCATGTTGCTCAAGCTGGTCTTGAACTCCTGGCCTCAAGTGATCTGCCTGTCTCGGCTTCCCAGAATACAGGACTACAGGTGTGAGCCACAGCGTTCGGCCGCAGCTGCTTGATTCATTCATTTTTCTGTCTCCAGTTTCATTTTCCCCCTTCCACTCCCCCTTACATCCTGTACAATGCCAGTAGATGACTAGATTGTCAATGTCTTGTTTTAATTCTGTTGCTGGTAAAAACATAAGAATAGGCCAGGTGACACAGTGGCTCACGCCTGTAATCCTAGCACTTTAGAAGGCTGAGGAAGGCAGATCACTTGAGGTCAGGAGTTCAAGACCAGCCTGACCAACAGAGCGAAACCCCATCTCTACTAAAAATACAAAAATTAGCCGGGTGCGGTGGCATGCACCTGTAATCTCAGCTGCTAGGGAGGCTGAGCTGAAAGGATCACTTGAACCTGGGAGGCAGAGGTTTCAGTGAGCCGAGATCATACCACTGCACTCCAGCTTGGGCAACAGAGTGAGACTCTGTCTGAAACAAACAAACAAAATATATTTATTTATTTATTCATATATACAAATTATTCATACTCATATATATGAATAAATAAATTTCCTCTACCTAAAAAGTCTTGAATGCCCTCACCCCACTGCCTCCAAGATAAAAATCAAATACTCTGGCCCAATAGCCAAGGCTTTCAGTAATCAAAGCCCAGCACACTTTACCAGTACTCCCATTCTTCTCCTGCTTGAATCCTCTGCCCCAGGCAAACCAAAGTCTCCCAACTTCAAAGCCTATGTTCTAATTCATCTTTTAGCAGTTAATTCAACAACAATGTGTTTCATTCCTGATCTGAACCAGGCATTATGCCCAGGGCTGGGAATACATAGATGAATACACACAGTATTTACCCTTGAGAAACTCTCAGTCTAATTAGGGAGACAGATGTGAAAACAAAAATCTAAAAACATGGAATGACAAATTGTCCATGAGAGTTATTCTTGCCTGGAGGTGAGTGGAGCTGAGTAAAAAGGACTTTTCTTTCTATGTTCAACATGTCTGCACTCTTTACTTGTTTCTTTTACAACATGCGTGCATTACTCTTTTTTTTTTTTTTGAGACAGAGTCTTGCTCTGTCACCCAGGCTGGAGTGCAGTGGCGTGATCTTCTCTCACTGCAACCTCTGCCTCCCTGGTTCAAGTGATTCTCCTGCCTCAGCCTCCTGTGTAGCTGGGATTAAAGGCGCGCCGCCATGCCCGGCTAATTTTTGTAATTTTAGTAGAGATGGGGTTTCACCATATTGGTCAGGCTGGTCTTGAACTCCTGACCTCATGATCCACCCACCTCAGACTCCCAAAGTGCTGGGATTACAGGAGTCAGCCATCACGCCCGGCCGCATGCATTACTTTTGAAACCGGGGCGGAGGCGGGGGGGATATCCCATTACATGAAAATTATGATTAATTCAATTCTGAACACCTGAGTTCAAAGAAAAAGCCCATAATTGTCCAAAATAGTAAAATTAATGAAGAAAGGACAATGAACCAATAGAAAAATGGGCAAAAGCTGTGAATAGACATTTCTCAGAGTATGAAAGATTTATGGTCAATAAATACATAAGGACATGTTCGACTTCATTAATCATCAGAGAGGTACAAGTCAAAACCACAGTTACATTCCATTTGATGTCTATTTGAGTGGCAAAAATGAAGAAATCTGACAATATCATGCATTGGAGAGGACATGGATCAACAGAATCTCATATACAATGTTATTAGAATTGTAAATTGGTTTTAAAAAAATCAAACCAGAACAAAACAAATCCAAAAACCCTTTGGTAAACAATGGAAATTATCTTGTAAAGTTGAACATTCACAACAGAATTGTGACACCATAATTCTATTTCTATATAAATATAAAAGAGAAATTCTTGCACTTGTGTACCAGTGGGTTTTACATGAAAGTTCTTGGTAGCACTTTTGCAATAACAGAAACCTGCAATGACCCAATACTCGTTATCGGGAAATTGGTTGTATTAGCTTGGGTTCCCCAAAAGCAGAACCTGAGACAAGGACTTGGCTGCAGGTTGTGTATTTGGGAATTGATGATGTGTGTGGTGGACAGCAGGTCTAAAGTCGAGGAATGAGTGAGGCAGGGTTAGGTGGGAAAGCCAGCACAGGGAATGTGATTTTTGGAGACCTCTGAAAAGTGTGTAAAATGCCTCCCAGAATTGTCCATCTGAAGGATGGGAAGCTGGGGCATTTATTCCTTGGCTCATGCTGCCATTGGTTGAGGGTTGTGTTAATTCTCTTTACTTTCAGGCTATGCCTGTGAGAGGGCTCAGAAGGCTCTTGCGGCTTTGAAAAGGCCCTGAAACAGAAATTGGAGAGGCTCAAGACCTGGTGCTTGCAGCGGAAATTGTCAGTAAGTGGAAGCTCCCAAGGACTCGCCACCATATATTCAGGGCCAAGGGGCCAAGGAGAATACAGGCCACCAAGAGTTTCTGTTGCATGGGAAAAAGGAAAGTCAGCATAGTCACATATTAAAATTGCCTATAGTAGCCACAAGAAATAAATGCAGCTACCTGCATCAAGCCTGAGATGAATTTTAACAACATAACACAAAAAGTGAAAAAGAAATCCCAGAATGTTACATAGGGAATTATGCCATTTTAGTAATGAAAACAATAACTAAAATTAACAAAATATGTTTGGGAACATGTATGGATGTGTGTGTGTGTGTGTGTGTGTATGTATGTATACAAATTTTTATATATATGTAAAATACAGATGTGAGTTACTGCACTCAGTTGGTTTTCTAGTTTTCAAAAATTTATATATATGTGTGTGTGTGTGTACACACATGCATACAAATATTGCTGGAGTGCAATGGTGTGATCATAGCCCTTTTAATTTTTTTTTTAAGAGATGGAGGGGGTCACAAAACCTAACACTATAGAAACCCTAGAAGAAAACCTGGGCAATACCATTCAGGACACAGACATAGGCAAGGACTTCATGACTAAAACACCGAAAGCAATGGCAACAAAAGCCAAAATAGACAAATGGGATCTAATCAAACTTAAGAGCTTCTGCACAGCAAAAGAAACAATCATTAGAGTGAACTGGCAACCAACAGAATGGGAAAAAATTTTTGCAAGCTAACCATCTGACAAAGGGCTAATATCCAGAATCTACAAAGAACTAAAACAAATTTACAAGAAAAAAACAACCCCATCAAAAAGTGGGCAAAGGATATGAACAGACACTTTTCAAAAGAAGACATTTATGCGGCCAACAAACACATGGAAAAATACTCACCATCACCGGTCATTAGAGAAATGCAAATCAAAACCACTTTGAGATACCATCTCATGCTAGTTAGAATGGTGATCATTAAAAAATCTGGAGACAGATGCTGGAGAGGATGTGGAGAAATAGGAACGCTTTTACACTGTTGGCGTGAGTGTGAATTAGTTCAACCATTCAGGAAGACTGTGGTGATTCCTCAAGGATCTAGAAATAGTAATACCATTTGACCCAGCAATCCCATTACTGGATATATATGCAAAGGACTATAAATTGTTCTATTATAAAGACAAATGCACACATATGTTCATTTTGGCACTGTTTACAATAGCAAAAACTTGGAATCAACCCAAATGCCCATCAATGATAGACTGGATAAAGAAAATGTGGCACATACACACCATGGAATACTATGCAGCCATAAAAAAGGATGAGTTCATGTCCTTTGAAAGGACATGGATGAACCTGGAAACCATCATTCTCAGCAAACTGACGCAAGAACAGAAAACCAAACACTGCATGTTCTCACTCATATGAGGGTGTTGAACAATGAGAACACATGGACACAGGGAGGGAAACAGCACACACTGGGGTCTGTTGGGGGGTGGGGGGATAGGGGAAGGATAGCAGGGGGTGGGGAGATTGGGGAGGGATAACATTAGGAGAAATACCTAATGTAGGTGACAGGGGGATGGAGGCAGCAAACCACCGTGGCATGTGTATACCTATGTAACAGTCCTGCAAGATCTGCACATATACCCCAGAACTTCAAGTATAATAACAATTTTAAAAAAGGATAACAGGAAAAAAAAAAGATAGAGGGGGTCACACAATGTTGCCCAGGCTGGACTTGAGCTTTTGGTCTTCAGTGATTCTCCCATCTCAGCTTTCCAAGTAACTGAGATTATAGGCATATGCCACTGTGTCCATTTTAGTTTTTGTTTTGTTTTGTTTTGTTTTTGAGACAGAGTCTAGCTCTGTCCCCCAGGCTGGAATGCAGCAGCATGATCTTGACTCATTGCAACCTCCATCTCCTGGGTTCAAGCAATTCTCCTGCCTCAGCCTCCCAAGGAGCTGAGATTATAGGTGTGTGCCACCATGCCTGGCTAATTTTTGTATTTTTAGTAAAGATCACATTGGTCAGGCTGGTCGCAAACTCCTGACCTCAGGTAATTCACCTGCCTGGGCCTCCCAAAGTGCTGGGATTACAGGCATGCGCCAATGTGCCTAGCCCCCATTTTACAATTCTATTTATTTTTATGAGATGGAGTTTCACTCTTGTTGCCCAGGCTGGAGTGTAATGGCACGATCTTGGCTCACTGAAACCTCTGCCTCCTGGGTTCAACCGATTCTCCTGCCTCAGCCTCCCGAGTAGCCAGGATTACAGGCACACGCCACCATGTCTGGCTAATTTTGTATTTTTAGTAGAGATGGGGTTTCTCTATGTTGGTCAGGCTGGTCTCGAACTCCCGACCTCAGTGATCTGTCTGCCTCGGGCTCCCAAAATGTTAGGATTACAGGTGTGAGCCACTGGCCCATTTTACAATTTTTAATAATTTTTTTAGATAAAAATATTTTTGCTGGGTATAGTAGCTCACACCTGTAATCCCAGCACTTTGAGAGGTCAAGGCAGGAGGATTGCTTGAGGCCAGGAATTTGAGACCAGCCTGGGCAACATAGAGAGAACTATCTTTACAAAAATAAAATTAAAAATGAATAAATTTAAAGAGAAACAAACAAGAATTAGCTGTGTGTGGTGGTGCAAGCCTGTGGTTTCAGCTACTCAGGAGACTGAGGTGGGAGAATTGCCTGAGCCTGGAAGGCTGAGGCTGCAGTGGGCCATGATTATGCCACTGCACTCCAGGCTGGGCAACAGAGCAAGACATTGTCTCTAAATGTACACACACACACACACACACACACACACACACACACACACACACACACATTAAGAACAAGAAACTGATAAACCACAAAATTAGGCACTAGGTAGGGGGTTATGTATAAGTAGTCAATTCAGCCACTCCTGGGCTCAAGCAATCCTCCTGCCTCAACCTTCCAAGAACCACAGGCACATATCCCTATGCCTAGGTTTTAGGTGTTTTTTTTTTTTTTTTTTTTTTTTTTTTTGAGACAGCGTCTCTATGTTGCCCAGGCTAAAACTCCTGGCCTCCAGCAATCCTCCTGCCTCGGTGTACCAAAATGCAGGGATTACAGGCATTAGCTACTGTGCCCGGCCGAGGAGGTTAATTTTGTTCCCTCCCAAATCCCCAGGGCCTCACAGTTCCTGGCACATTACAGGCACCAAATAATTATTTGTTTAATGCATGTAGTTTAGCTACAAAAAAGAAATACAGGCTAAGAGCCAATAGTGAAAGAATTTTTAATGCTCCATTTCAACTGAACTCAGACATATGTCCTATTAATCTCTTCCCTAGCTCGGACTCCACCTCCCTAGTTCAAGCGATTCTCCTGCCTCAGCCTCCCAAGTAGCTGGAACTACAGGTACACACCACTGCGCCCAGCTAATTTTTGTATTTTTAGTAGAGACAAGGTTTCACCATGTTGGCCAGGATGGTCTTGATCTCTTGACCTCCCTCCTCGGCCTCCCAAAGTGCTGGGATTACAGGCGTGAGCCACTGTGCCCGGCCTAACTGTTCTTCTAATGGACTCTGGAATCAACACTTTCCATTCCCTTCCAACAAGTATATTGCTAATGTCCAAGAACAGATAAATGCTTTGGACTAGTGGCTTACTTTCTGGAATAGCTACATACTCTTTCCTGCCAGTTGAGCCACATGCCTAACAAGAGTCTGTTGTGTTTGGTCCTAAACCTGTTTACAGCAGCTATATGAAAGAGTTTAATTATTATTCATCAGTTTATTAAATTTATTAAGTTCATCAGTTTATTAAAATTACATAAACAGATAAAACATAAGCCTGAAAAGAAGGAGCTGTCTCTACGATATGCCAGTTGTATGTTTTGAAAATATTAGCTAAAGACCAGTTGAAATTACTATTAAACCAGATGGGAGCAAGAGAACTACAAACTTTTTTTTTTTTTTTAAAGAAGGGTCCTCTACTTATATTGCTTTGTAAGAAGTTTTAAGTACATAGTCAACTTGGAAGCCAGGTGTGGTAGCTCACACCTATAATCCTAGCACTTTGGGAGGGGGTGAGTGCATTGCTTGGAGGCCAAGAGTTTGAGAGCAGCCTAGGCAACATAGGGAGACCCTGTCTCTACAAATATATGTAGCTTTTGTAATTAGCCAGGTGTGGTGGTGCCTGTCTGCAGTCCCAGCTACTTGGGAGGCTGAGGTGGGAGGATCACTTATAGCCAGGGGGTTGAGGCTGCAGTGAGTCATTGTCACACCATTGTACTCTAGCCCTCTAGCCTAGGGGACTGTCTTTAAAAAATGAGAACAACAAATGCACTGTGGATATGATTTACGTAAGAAAGACAGCTCAAGAACAATAATCCAAAAAGGTTTGGTCCTAGGTCTAAAGATTGGGAGGGCAAGTGGGTGTTCTTTGTAATTTTGAAGTTAAAATGAAACGTTAGGGTGTATATTTACCATTTGTTGTTATTCACTACTTAAATATACTTTTCCAATTAAAAGAGGAACTATTGGGCCAGGTCTAATTTGTTTGGGCATCAGGGGTCGGGAAGGGGATGTAAATCTTTATCCCTAAATACTTTTGTTTCCATAGAAGGACAGGTAGGAGTGAATTTGTTCTGATTCTTCCAGGAGATACTTACCTAATTGTTGAATTCAGATCTGCCTGACCTAAGAGTGAGTGCAAACTTCTCTAATTAGACATGGTTAATATTGTTAAGCCTCTGAAAAGGGGAGAATGGAGGTTTGGGGAAAATTTATGTATATATTTCCTTTTTATGGAGAACAGGGTCTTGCTATGTTGCTCAGGCTGGTCTTGAACTCCTGGCTCAAGCAATCCTTCCACCTCTGCCTCTCTAAGTGCTGGAATTACAGGTGTGAACAATCATGCCTGGCTGGAAATAATTTTAATTCAGGGAAAAATATATTAAAAGCTTATTGGCCACCATCCAAGCCACATTCTTCAGTTCAGCTTTATTGGGAATACAGTTGATATTTTCATCTTTTCATTGCTTCCAAACTTATAAGGAAGAGATTATACTTATTGCCCTTAAAATATTCCAACAGTGTTGGATAAGATGGCTTTAATGTATTATCGCAACTAAGATAAAAGTTACAATCAAGACATATTACTTTTCCTTTTTAGTCCAGGATTCTGTTTATTCAAATAAAAAATTGTCTCTGGTCTGTCTTGTTTGAAGTTCAGTCTGTATTTGAGTTGGACAAAGAAGAAAATATTTATAGCCCCTGAGAAATATTGATATTAGGAAATATATACTGAGAAGGAAAGAGAATCCCAAACATAGCTCCTGCCAATCCTTACATCCCACCCCTCCCCATCATCTTGGGAGAGTCTTGTCTGTCCTGTTGATTTCTGGGACATGTAAACATGGCAAGCTTAAGGGTGCAGGCTATTTGGCTATAGTTGAGCCTATTTCAATGTCCTTTGTGACCCAGCAGTGGGTTATGGAATCAATGTAGCAGGTCCTAATCAGCATTTAAAAAGAGTAAGATTAATCAGTTGAAAATATCAGAATGCATTTCGTAAAATAAGGGTAGTATCTCATGAAACTTTTGTCTCACAGGTGTGTGTGTGTGTGTGTCTGTGTGTGTCTGTGTGTGTGTGTGTGTGTGTGTGTGGGGGTAGGCATGCATATGTTCTGAGTTGAGATGTAAAATATATTTCTTACAGGGGACTGCAGTCAAAAAAGTTTTCAAAGCACTAGTTTAAGGTGCACATTTCTTTTTCCTTTCGTTTTTGCCCTTTGCTAATTTGTTCCCTCTCTGAAACTCTGCTGAATGGTGAACAGAAATTGTAGTAATTAATAGCCAGAGAAGCAAGGCCCAATTTTCAGTCTGTAAACAGCTAGAATGCAAAGACTGTTGTGCCTAACTCATTGCTCTGGGTCAATCAAATGTCCAAATACTAGGACTGAAGGGTTAAGACCTAAAACCTCATTGAGTAAGAGATTACAGGACAATTTATCTCCAAATTTATTACCTGTACTGTTCAAGGCTCAGTGGTTCTTCCTGACATGCAAAGGACAAAGGCTTCAGCTTGACAGTCAGGACCATTTTTGATGCAGTCCGACCTTACCTTTCCACACTGATTCCCCTACTTTTCTTCTACAGCAATCCTGTACTCCGGCACCTGTAATCCCAGCTACTCGGGAGGCCGAGGCAGGAGAATCACTTGAACCCGGGAGGAGGAGGAGGAGGTCGCAGGAATGGTGTAGTACAGGATTGGTGTAGAAAAAAAGTAAGGGAATCAGTGTGGAAAGGTAAGGTAGGACTGTATCAAAATTATCTAACAGTACAACCAAGTACCCAGAGTGAGAAATAGGTGGAGTATTCAGAGAGGAATATTCAGAGTATTCCTCTCTGAATACTCCACCTATTTCTCACTCTGGGTTCTTGGTTGTACTGTTCCTTCTACCTAGGACAGTCTCCTCACCCAGCCCATCTCTACATGCTAAAGTCCCATCTACACTTCAAAGATCCATTTCCAAATTCCTTTCCCGAGTCCTAATATCATTTCCTTTTTATTTTGAGACAGAGTCTCACTCTGTTGCCCAGGCTGGAGTGCGGTATTGCAATCTCATCTCACTGTAACCTCCACCTCTTGGCTTCAACCGATTCTCATGCTTCAGCCACGCAAGTAACTGGGCCTACAGGCTCATCACCACACCCAGCTAACTTTTTGTACTTTTAGTAGAGATGGGATTTCACCATGTTGACCAGGCTGGTCTCGAACTCCCGACCTCAGGTGATTTGCCAGCCTCGGCCTCCCAAGCAGCTGGAATTACAGGCATGAGCCACCATGCCCAGCCCTAATATCTTTTTCTTTTGAACCCCATAAATATATTTTTAAAAATACCTTTCTTAAAAATACTTTTAAAAGCTAGGCTGGGCGTGATGGCTCATGCCTCTAATCCCAGTACTTCCAGAGGCCAAGGAAGCTGGATCACTTGGAGTCAGAAGTTTGAGACCAGCTCGGCCACAGGGTGAAACCCCACCTCTGTGAAAAATATAAAAATTAGCTGGGCATGGTGGCATGTGCCTGTAATCCTAGCTACTTAGGAGGCTGAGGCAGGAGAATTGCTTGACCCAGGAGGCAGAGGTTGCAGTGAGCTGAGACTATGCCACTGCACTTCAACCTTGGTGACAGAGTGAGACTCCCATCTCAAAAACAAACAAAACTTTAAAAAGCTACTTAAAGATACCATTTTCCTGCTTCCAGGAGATATATAAAGGCACTATAAAAATAAGAAAATACACATGTCACAGAAGAAAAGTCTCATTTAAAAATCTATGCATTATACATATTTATCTATATTTATATATTACCATCTGCTATATCACCTTATAACGTGCTTTTAATTATAAAGATTTCCCACATCATTACAACTTTTTCTTTTCCATGACTTTTAATGGTCACAAACTCTAGTTTATTTAACAATCATATAACAATATAATATAATACTATAATTTTGGGCATTTTTCTTCCTTATAGGTAGGTGCAATATTCTGAGGTAATACGAATGGAATATGGTGACAAAGCTTCCAAAAAGCACAACATTTTTTGAAAACAAGAAATTAGGGCCTGAGATAATTAGGAGAAATGTAAGTTCCCAATGAAACTCTGGAGATATTGGCAGGTATGCTGGGTTGCTTAAGTGGTACACGGGTTTGGAGTCAATTGTACTTAAATTTTAAAGGACAGTGACCCCAGCTGGCCTATAGATGACTGCAGAGGGTAATTCAGGCAGCTGGTCCATGGAGGAATGCATGCCTCCCTACCTCAAAATATTTTTATCTCTATGCACTCTTTTTTTTTTTTTTTTTTGGAAGGGGGGTTTCCCTTTTTTCCCAGGCTAGAGTGCAATGGCGCGATCTCGGCTCA
>NW_022437087.1:385335-394358 GCF_009761245.1 Sapajus apella | reverse complement strand
CTCTTGTTACCCAGGCTAGAGTGCAATGGCGCGATCTCGGCTCACCACAACCTCCGCCTCCTGGGTTCAAGCAATTCTCCTGCCTCAGCCTCCTGAGTAGCTGGGACTACAGGCACGTGCCACCATACCCAGCTAATTTTTTTGTAGTTTTAGTAGAGACCGGGTTTCACCATATTGACCAGGATGGTCTCGATCTCTTGACCTCGTGATCCACCCGCCTCGGCCTCCCAAAGTGCTGGGATTACAGGCTTGAGCCACCGCGCCCGGCCACTCTTTAAATCTTGTAGAAAGAGGTGCACTTATCTGACTTTTCCCCCTTCCTCTCTTCCCTGCTTCCCATCTCCTTTTTGTTTTCTGGTATCTTGCACAATCAATTATCCTACATCTTAATCTGCCATTCTCTCCTCTCAGCTCCTTTATTTGAGGTCTGCCCCTCAAGTTAGGAAAAAGAAAAAAAAGTATGATAGAATATATTTGCTGGGAAAAAAAAAAAAAAAAAAAAAAAAAAAAAAGGGCAAAAAAAAAAAAAAGAAAAAAGAAAAAAAAAATCACAGGCCATCTGTGGTGGCTCATGCCTGTAATCCCAAGGCTGGTGGATTACCTGACTTCAGGAGTTCAAGACCAGCCTGACCAATATGGAGAAACCCCATCTCTACTGAAAATACAAAACTAGCTGGGCATGGTGGAGCATGCCAGCTACTCTGGAGACTGAGGCAGGAGAATCGCTTGAACCCAGGAGGCGGAGGTTGCAGTCAGCCGAGATTCTGCCATTGCACTCCAATCCCTGTAACCGGAGTGAAACTCCATCTCAAAAAAATAAAAATAAAAATAAATAATAAATAATAAATTAGCCAGTTTGGTGGCCGGCGCCTGTAATCCCAGCTGCTCGGGAGGCTGAGGCAGGAGAATCGCTTGAACCCGGGAGGAGGAAGAGGTTGCAGTGAGCCGAGATCATGTCAGCACTCCAGCCTGGGCAACAGAGTGAGACTGTCTCAAAATCAACTTTTCGGCATGACACGATGGCTCACGCCTGAAATACTGGCACTTTGGGAGGGTGAAGCGGGCGGATCACTTGAGGTCAGGAGTTCGAGATCAGCCTGGCCAGCATGGTGAAATCCCGTCTCTACTAAAAATACAAAAAAATGGCTGGGCATGGTGAGGGGCACCTATAATTCCAGCTCCTTGGGAAGCTGAGTCCGGAGAATCGCTTGAACCCTGGAGGCAGAGGTTGCAGTAAGCCAAGACCGTGCCATTGCACTCCAGCCTGGGCTACAAGAGCGAAACTCTGTCTCAAGAAAAACAAACAAACAAAAAAACCTCTTTATTCAAGAAAAAAAAAATCAACTTTTCCCTTTACTCGCTTGCAGAGAGGGAGGGTCTCCCTATGTTGCCCAGGCTGAACTCAAACTCCTGGGATTAAGGGATGCTTTTATTTCAGCTTCTACAATAGGACCCAGCTTTTCCTTTACTCTTGGTACTGTCGTGAGCTCCAGGCCTACTTTTCTCTCCTTCCCACTGCCAAGCTTTCGGAATAATCACTCTTTATTGACTTAATTGCTTCATCGCTAACACACTCCTTACCCAAGCTTTCAACTCAGTTCCCTGCCTGGTGCACAGCAGGCCCCGTCTGCATGTTCGTTCCAGCCCTCTTGCAAATTGGCATATCTTTCCTGGAGAAGGAATTTCTCCACGGTCAGCAGTGTGTGCTCACTGCCAGTCACCAGGGCCTCATCTCCGAGTTCCCACACCCTGACTTTGCTGCCGCCTTAATGCTGCGAACCCAGTTTCCAGGTACGCCAGGTTCTTGGAAGGTCCTGCCGGTCACCCTCCTGGCCTTCTGCCAGACTCTGAGTTCTCACCCTGCACAGTCATCGCTCCCCCAGGAACCCTGAGAGATCTCCCAGTCTACCTCTTGCGGCATCCATCGCTAGTCCTCCAACTCTGTTTGCCGCGCGTCCCTGGGTTACCCCAGAGGCAACATGTCAGCGTGCCCCGCACCTCCAAGCCTGCGCGAACGTCCTCGCTTGCAGCCAGCAATGATCAAACAGTTAGGGCGCACCTGAGCGCCAGGCCCACGCCACCCCTGCTTCCTTTAACAGCCTCGACTAGGCCCCACTACGCGCCAGGTTTCAGGGAAGAGGACGCAGTCCCGGGTCCCGGGCGCTCCCCGCCGCGCGAGACAGCTGCGTAGGCAGATCCTGTCCCTCTAGTGGGCGGCCTCGGCCCCTGCCCTGAGGCGCGTCAGAGGACAAGAGGCCCAGGTCGCAGGGAGCGGCTGTCTGCCCGACCGCGCAGGGTGCTGGCGGGGGTGGCGGGGACTGGAGCGGGGAGGAGGCCGGCCGGGGTCTGGGGTCCAGCCCTGCGCCGCGCCGTCCCCGCCCCGCCCCGCCCCGCCCTACCCGCCGCTGCCGCCGCCGCCGCCGCCGCCGCCGCCGCGGTCGCCGGGCCTGCGCCGCGCAGCCCGCCTCGGGCGGGAGGCGGGAGGCCGGGCCCAGGCCGGGGCAGCCCCTCAACCGCACCGCCCTGGGCCGGTGCCCAGGTCCAAGTCGCCTTCCGCCTGCCCCCCCACTCCCCCCCGGCAGCCCCAGCCAGGTCCCGCCGCCAGGCCGGCTCCCGCCCCCGCTCCGCCCCCGGAGCCGCAGCCCCGCCCGCCACCGCCGTCGCCATGTTGTGGCTCCCGCAGCCGGCGCTGGGGACGCGCGCGGCCGAGACCCGGGCCTGCAGTCGCCGCCGCCGCCGCCAGGTAAGCGCCCCCCGCGGGCCGGGCCGGGCGGGGCGTGCGGGTCGGGACAGCCCCACCCTGGCCCGGGAGGAGCGGAGCCGGGACCGAGCCCGAGCCGCGGCCCGGCCCTGCAGCCTGGCGGACCCTGCCCGCCGCCAGAGGCGGCAGCCACTTCCCCCGACCGCCGCCTGGCGGGCCCGGGCCGCCACCCCAGCCCGCCCCCGGCCGTCGGGCGCCGGCCCCTTCCGCCGCTGCGACCGCCGCTCCTCGGCAGGCCGGGCACGCTGCTGTCCTCTCCGCGCTGGGCGGGACGTGCGGCCGCCCTCGGCGACGGCCCGCGGCCCACCGCCCGGGCATGGATAACGGTGCCACTTTCTCCCACTGGGACGGCCTGTCAGCCCGACCGTCCCCGCCGGCCGAAGAGCTGTCGCCGTCACGGCGCAGACACTTCGGGGAACGACACTCTTTGGCGCCGCTCAGCCCTCCCCTCCCCTGCGCCCAAGTTGTGACCCTGGGGAAGGTTTCTCCCGGAGCAGAGAGGTATTTCTGCTCTAGAGTTGGGGTCCTCAGGGGTGACCAGGCCTGTCGATCAGGGTGAAAATTGTCACTCTGCAGGGGCTCTTCCTGCCAACGAGGGGGTTGGCGGGAGGCTCAGTGTGACCTGAGGGAGGACAGGGTAGCGTCTGCTGGACAGATGGCCTCCTGGTCTTGGATCAGCGTTTGTGAGGGGGAGGCGTCCGTATGACCTTAGGTGTGCCTGATCCTGAGAACCGCAGGATTATTGAAGCTGTTTAGGGATTTTAAACCATTTTTTTGAGTAGGCCAAAGGTGGCATTGAAAGGTGGCATTAAAGGTCCTGGATTGGAATAAGTCCACAAGCCCACGCAGGGAAGCGTGTTTGGCATCCAGGACTAGTCTAGAATAGGACTGGCAGTAGAATAGTGGGACTTGGGGGGTCAGATGGTATTTGGCTTACGGTTTGCCCACTTGAGTTCAGCCCTGTGTTTATGGAGGGCCTGTAGGGTGCTTCTGTCCCGGGTGCAGTGTGGTGCACAGTATGGCAGAGTGTGGAGGATGTGGACAGACGGATTCCTGGCCTAGTGGATGCTTGGTGGGTTTTCAGTGGTTTGTTTCCTCAACCTCACTGTTATATTACACAGTGAAAGAGGCAGAAGTGTGGTGCTAGTGCATCCATTTTGATCATTTTCCAATTTTTCAACTAGTTGTGGCTTGTGGCTTTGATTCATTAATTCGATTTTTACTGAGCACTTACTATGTGCCGGATACCGAGCTAGGTGTTGGGAGTAGAGTGGTAAGCCAGGAAGACCCCATGTTAGTTCTTAGCCTATTGGGAAAGTCTAATAATAAATAATCTTGGCTGGGTGCGGTGGCTTGCACCTGTAATCCCAAAACTTTGGGAGGCCAAGGCGGGTTAATCACCTGAGATCAGGAGTTGGAGACCAGACTGACCAACCCCGTCTCTACTAAAAAAAAATACAAAATTAGCCGGACGTGGTGGCGCATGCCTGTAATCCCAGCTACTTGGGAGGCTGAGACACGAGAATCGCTTGAACCCGGGAGATGGAGGTTGCAGTGACCTGAGATCGTGCCACCGCACTCTAACTTGGACTACAGAGTGAGACTCCATCTCAAAATAAATACATAAATAAATAGTCTTGAAAATTTATTCAACAACAAATATTTGTCAACAGATATGTGTTAGGCATTATTCAAGATGCAGTGAACAAAGAAAGCAAAAATGACTGCCCTTGTGGTGCTTTCATGGGAGTGGGGGAGAAGACAGTAAATAAAATATATAACAAAAATATAGTGTGTTAAAAAGTGTGAAATGCTAAGCAGAAAAAGGAAGCAGGGAGGGAGAATCTGAGGTATTGGGTGGTAGTTGAATTTGTATTATTAGGGTGTCCTGGGAAGGCTTCCTAAGAAGTTGTCTTTTGAGTAAAACTTTGAAGGAAGTGGTAAACTATAAAGAAAGAAAGATGAAGAGAGGGGTAAGAAAATTTGAGTTGGGGGCTCAGGGAAGGCTTCCCTGAGAAAGTGATGTTTAGGCTAAGGACTGAAGGAGGGTTAAGAGTTAACCATGTGTGGAGCAGACTGTACAAGGAGGAAGTGAAAGAGGCCTCTGGGGCAGGAGGGGTAAAGGGAGAGGGGAGATTAGTTTGGAGACGAGGGCCAAGTTAGAGCAATGGGGCCTTGGGGGCAGAATGGCTGCCTCCTCAGTTTGGTTTGTATCTCCAGTGTAATTAGGAACCTTTGAAGGGTTTAAGGGAATGACATGACATTTACATTTTAAAAGGTCTCTAGCCCCTGCCCAGGGAATGGACTTTTGAGATAAGCAGGTTAGGCTAGGCTTTCTGGGTTGAGTGGCTTAACTACCTGATCTGTTTGGAAAAGCCTCAAGCAGTCTGAGGGAGATCCTTTGCCTCTGTGTGTCTGCTTCATCCAGCTTTTAGGAAAGGAAGGGAAAAATGAATTGGCATTTATGGAGTACCTGCCAGGTGGGAGAACCAATTTTAAAGACTTCTGCATACATTCTTATATTTAACTTAGTCCTCTCTACACCCTAAGAGAGAGAGGTTATCATATCAATTTTATAAAGAAATAAACGCAGAGCAGGTAGATGACTTATTCAAAGCCACATTTGTAACATAGCCTGGATTCAAAGCACGCCTGCCTGAATTCAGAGCCCGCTGGCTCTGGAGCCAGACCACTGAAGTTTGCATTTTGCTTCTGTCACTTGCTAACCAAATGATCTTGAATTATTTAGCCTCTCTTGTGCCACAGTTTCCTCATCTTAAATGTAGATAAAAGTCCCTACCTGATACAGTTGTTGTACAGATTAAGTCATGTAAACAGTTTAGCACTGGGTTCAAATGTTAGTTGCTTTTATTATTATTATTGTTTTAAAATTTTTTAGTGCACTTTTTTTTTTAAACTAGAGACAAGCTGCGTGTGGTGGCTCACAATCCCAGCACTTTGGGAGGCTAAGACAGGTGGATCACCAGAGGTCAGGAGTTCGAGACCAGCCTGGCCAACGTGGTGAAACCCCATCTCTGCTAAAAATACAAAAATTAGCTGGGCATGGTGGCATGCACTTGTAGTCCCAGCGACTCAGGAGGCTGAGGCAGGAGAATTGCTTGAACCTGCGAGGTGAAGGTTGCAGTGAGCCGAGATTGAGCAACTGCACTCCAGCCTGGGTGACAGAGCGAGATTTTATTTCAAACACACACACACACACACACACGCACGCACACACACACACACACACACACACACACACCCTCCCACCCCTAGAGACATTGCCTTACTATGCTGCCCAGGCTGGCCTTGAACTCCTGGCCTCAAGTGATCTTCCCGCCTCTACCTCCCAAAGTGCTGGGATTGCAGGTGTGAGCCACCAGACAGGCTATTGGTTTTATTATTTAAATGCTTGAAATATCCACGTTGTGTCTCAGTCATATTGTGGTTATTTTGAATGAGATTAAATATATAGATAATTTATTTCTTGAATTTTGTGTAATTTTTTCCCCTCTCATCTTCTGTTAATAACTTACTGCCATGTTCCATGTGATCAATCATTCAACATCAAGCTCCCATTTCATGCTTGACACTGTATAAGGACTTGTGGGATACATAGTGAGTTTCTTCCAGGAGCTCCGAGTATCCAGTGGAGCTCAGATATTTTAAAGGATAAGTTACAGTGTACTTAAGTTCTCTGGCACAGTTGTGGTTAAAGAGCTGTTTGAAACAATGTGAATGAAATGCCTGGGTAAATAGGAAAGGCTTCAGGGAGCAGGTGACTTTTGAACTGGACTTTGGAGGAAGAATAGAAGTTTTACAGGCAAATAAGATTAAGCAAAGAACATTCTAGATAGAGAGAGTTATAGGTATGAAAGCACGGGGCCATGGTATCCCCCATTGTTTGGGGATGAGGCTGGAAAGCTAAGTTGGGGCTGTGAAAGGCAGGTCGAGGAGTTTGGATTTTATTCCGTAAGCCTTGGGGAGCTACCAGAGAGTGTTAGATACATCAGACACATCCATGACAGGTGTTGCAGTTAGAGAGTGGAGATAGATGTTATCGTGGGGCAGCTTTATTTGGGGGGCAGCATTGCTTCAGGATCTGGTTCTCTGCTTTATAGACCAGAAATTTAGTTTTATAGGGTACTCAGAGCTGATTGGGTCCAGGGAGACTGACTCACTAACCAAACTTGGAAGAGACTCATGAATAAACTTAGGATATTAGCTGACCATGAGAAATGAAACTGCAGAGTGACAGATGTTTCTGTCCTCTGGCCATTGCTCCCCGCTTTCTGGCCAGGGCTGGGACATGCTAGCAAATACTTGCTCCTCAATTCCTGTTTGTTTTTCTCAGGCTCCATGAAAATGAACCCTTTCTGTTAACATAATCTTTCCTCAAGCACTCTTCAGTGTAGTCAGCAATGATTATTAATTGATAGAATGAACGATCCTGTATTGTTTATGTGGGATCCTGTGTTTGTGAAACTAAAGGAAGGGGGGGAATACAGAAATAACATATCAGAAAATAGCATTCCATAGAATTAGGTTAATGGAGAAGGTATGCAGATGCTAAGTAGTGTGGGTAAATTTGTGGCTAGCAGTGGTTGTGGGCAGATACATTGGAAGTTGTTCTGGGAACAGAGGTCTGTGAACTCTTGGAGGGGTAGGGGGCTTTTGGCAGCATGTGAAGGAGACACTGGTTTAGGATCTTTATTTTCCCTACATGTTGGAGACAGAAAAGAAAATAATTCCCACTCTCAACTCAGCCAGATCATGGTGAGCTTTTATTTTTATTTTGTTTATTTTATTTTATTATTTTATTTTTGAGATGGAGTCTCCCTCTGTCACCCAGGCTGGGGTACAGTGGTGCCATCTTGGCTCACTGCAGTCTCTACCTCCTGGGTTCAAACGGTTCTTCTGCCTCAGCCTCCCGAGTAGCTGGGACGACAGGCATGCGCCACCACACACCGCTAATTTTTGTATTTTTAGTAGAGACGGGGTTTCACCACGTTGGCCAGGCTGGTCTTGAATTCCTAACCTCAAGTGAACTGCCCACCTTGGCCTCCTAAAGTGCTGTGATTACAGGTGTGAGCCACCATGCCTGGCTTTATCGCTATCTTTATATTTAAGTTTGTTTAAACTTTAATAGGAGAGAGTTCTGAATGTTGATGTCCCTGTGGTAGAGCAATTGCATGTACCCAAAATCTGTGTTTTCATTTGTGTCCATCTGGTCCAGTGCCTCTCTTTGCTTGCTCTAAGGGTGTAGGATATGATATCCATTAGCGAATTGCTTTTGGGAAATGTTTTCAGAGGGTCAGAGTGCTACTTCAGCCAACCATTTGCTTTTGTTTAGCAGCAGGGAAGTGTGTGTGTGTTGAAATGACACATTTGATCCTTTTTATGGCTCAAAGAAAAGTTAATGAATACCTTTTGAGTTTGGTGCCACGACAGTCATTTCTCAAAGCTGGCAGCACTTATGGGCTGTCCTCTGGTCAGTGCGTTAAGTTCTTTACCTTTTTCAATTTCAGATTCTGAAAGTGTTGTATCAATAGGTAGTAATGGGCTGGGCATGGTGGCTCATGCTTGTAATCCCAGAAGCACTTTGGAAGGCTGAGGTGGGCGGATCACTTGAGGTCAGGTGTTCCAAGACCAACCTGGCCAATATGGTGAAATCCCATCTCTGCTAAAAATACAAAAATTAGCCGGGTGTGGTGGTGCATGCCTGTAGCCCCTACTGCTCGGGAGGCTGAGGCAGGAGAATCACTTGAGCCCGGGAGGCTGAGGTTGTAGTGAGCCAAGATTGTAGATTGTGCCACTGCACTCTAAACTGGGCGACAGAGCTAGATTCTGTTTCAAAAAAAAAAAAAAAAAAAAAAAAAAAGGTGATGATGATGGGGCCTGGCATGATGGTTTATACCTGTAATCCCAGCACTTTGGGAAGCTAAGGTAGGAGAATTACTTGAGCCCAGGAGTTTGAGACCAGCCTGGGCAACATTGAAAGACCCCATCTTTTTTCAATCTCTTTCAAAAATAAAAAAAAAAGGGGGTAATGATAGCTCCCTTTCTCATTAACACACTCCAGGGGATGAAAAGGATGATAATGTCTATGTGTGTGATACATTATAGAATGACTGCTACCGTGTTGAGTGAAGAAAAGGAGTATGTCTGCTGATCAGATTAACTTTTGGTCTCCAATCAGTATGTGTGGTGGGGTAGGGGGGCTACAAGACTAACTTTTTTTTTTTTTTTTTTTTTTTTTTTT
>NW_022437087.1:368681-385235 GCF_009761245.1 Sapajus apella | reverse complement strand
TTTTTTTTTTTTTTTTTTTTTTTTTTTTTTTGGTATTTTTAGTAGAGATGGGATTTCACCATGTTGGCCAGGCTGGTCTCAAACTCCTAACCTCAAGTGATAATCCTGCCTTGGCCTCCCAAAGTGCTGGGATTACAGGCATGAACCACTGCAGTCCTCCTGCCTTATTAGCCTCTTGAGTAGCTGGGACTGTAGATATGTACCTCTGTGCACAGCCTGAAACTTTTTCAAGTAGTCCAGAGCTGGTGTTAAGGGTCCTCCACAAAAATAAATTCACTGGCTCTTCCAGAGAACGCAAGACCTATATCCCATGTCTAACTCAGAATAGACTTGCTTCTCAGGAAGGACAGAGTTTCCGGTAAGATCTTACCTCTGAGTGGAGGGATTGGGGTGGTTTTTACTTTATATTTTCTTCCTATCATTTGAATTTTATACAGACGTATATATCATCTTTACAAAAACAAACAAGCGTCCTATAAGCTTAATTTCATTTTGGAGACAAACATTGAATGTCCTAAAGCAAAAACTTAAAAACTGCCTAGAACTATGTCCCTAGAGAGATGTACGATGTTGGAGTTGGCCTCCTCTGTCACTCCCAGGGTAAGATGCTTTTGTTAGATATGCATTCAAACAGGTGGGTTAGGCTAGCACCTCTGATTGGGATAGTCCCTGAATTCAGAGAGGCAGGGCTGTACCCTCCTGGAAGGAGCTGCTGAGTAGAGTGTGACTTGGCTTCTAGCTTCATTCGTTGGTTGCTTTCTTTATGGGTGTTTCCAAAGAAATCACTCCTTTTCTGGTGTGGCTCTGGGCTGCCTCCTATGGCCCACTGGGCTCAGTCTCTCCATCAGCATGGGGGATTCTAGAGGCCTTGCTTGATATTACAACCTGGGGATCAAAGGACTGTGAAGAGCAAGAGTTCTCATGTGTAAGCCTCCCATGCATTCCTGGGATTTCCCCGCTTTAGGGGTTTAGTTCATATTAGGGGCAAGGTGGAGGGCTGCTCCTTCCTCATAACCAGTCTTTGGATGCGGTAACATTTTACCCACATTGCCCTTGGCAAGCTAGAGCCAACGGAAGCCAGCAGAGTGGACTCTGGCTCCGCTTTTATTCTCCTGGTGTGCTGTAGTTTACAGCATTCTACTCTTTTCTGTCAGTTTAGTTCTTGGTAGAGTGAGACCACACAGAGAGGTTTTGAAGATAGGTGTCCATTGGAACTGCAAGCCATCTCAGGGACATGGTAGGGCTTGAAGACACATTTGAGGCAGAGCTTTGGCATTTTCAGAAAAGGGGGCCTGGGGTGAGCATTGAGCAGTTCAGATTTTTCTGGGCATGACCCAGCCAAAGCTCTGATCTGTGTGGCTGGGCTGCTATCTGCCTTTGCACTGTAGACTCCCCAGTCTTGAACTTAACTGGCTGAGGTATAAAAACTGTTTCACCATCTAATACTCTATTAAGGCTGTAAATCTTTAGGCTCTTAAAAATATTAGATTTTTTTTTTTTTTTTTTTTTTTTTTGAGATGGGAGTCTTGCTATGTTGTCCTAACTGGATTCGAAATCCTAGGCTCAAACGATCCTCCCTTAATTTTTTTTTTTTTTTTTTTTTACCGGGCACATTGACTCACTCCTGTAATCCCAGCACTTTGGGAGACTGAGGCAGGTGGATCACTTGAGGTCAGGAGTTCAAGACCAGCCTGGCCAACGTGGTAAAACCCCGTCTCTACTAAAAATATAAAAAAGTAGCTGGGCATGGTGGTGTGAGTCTGTAGTCCCAGCTACTGGGCAGGCTGAGGTGAAAGAATCACTTGAACTTGGGAGGTAGAGGTTGCACTGAGCCAAGGTCACACTAGTGCACTTTGGCGTGGGTGACAGAGTAAGACTGTCTCAATTAAAACAATTAAAAAAATTTTTTTTATTTTTGTAGAGATAATGGGGTTTTGCTATATTAACTAAGCTGGTCTCAAACTCCTGGCTTCAAATAATCCTTTCACCTTAGCTTCCCAAAGTGCTGGGATTACAGGCATGAGCCACAGCACCTGGCCCTTACCTTCTTGAGTAGCTGGGACTACAGGTGTGCCACTGTCTCTGGCCATTATTCTTTTTTCTTAAGAGATTGGGTCTGGCACCGTCACCTAGGCTGGAGTTGGAATGCAGTGGTGTAATCATAGCTCACTGCAGTCTTGACCTCCTGGGCTCAAACAATCCTTGCACCTCGGCCTCCAGAGTAGGAATTACAGGCATGGGCCACAATGCCTGGCTAATTAGTTTTGTTTATTTCTTTTGTAGAGACAGAGTCTCACTGTGTTGACCAGGCTGGTCTCAAACTTTTGGCTTGAAGCTGTCCTTCCACCTTGGCCTCCCAAAGTGTGGGATTACAGGTGTGGCGAGCTGCCATCTATCCTTTGTTAAAAACAATTTTTTTGAGACGGTCTCACTCTGTTGTGTAGACTGTAGTGCAGTGGCGTGATCACGACTCACTGCAGCTTCGACCAACCGGGCTTAGGTGATCCTCCCACCTCAGCCACCCGAACAGTTGGGACTACAGGCATGCACCATCATACCAGCTAGTATTTTGTATTTTTTTGTAGAGATGGGGTTTTGCCATGTTACCCCGGCTGGTGTTGAATTCCTGAGCTAAGTCATCTGCCCCCCTTGGCATCCCAAAATGCTGGGCTGACAGGTGAGAGCCATGACGCCTGGCTTATCATATTCTTAATTAGCATGTTTACTTGTATTTAAAGTCTGGTGGAGGCCAGGTGAGGTGGCTCACACCTGTAAGCCCAGTACTTTGTGGGGCTGAGGCAGGTGGATTGCTTGACCTCAGGAGTTCGAGACCAGCCTAGGTAACATAGCAAAACCCCATCTCTACTGAAAATACAAAAAAATAGCTGGGCATGGTGGCGCAGACCTGTATTCAATCCCAGCTACTTGGGAGGCTGAGGTGGGAGAATCACCCAAGGCTGGGAAGTCTACGCTGCAGTGAGCTGTGATTGTGCCTCTGCACTCCAGTCTAGGTGACAGAGTGAAACTTTGTCTCTAACTAAATAAGTAAAATTTTGTGGAGCCTTTTTGCAATAGCATTCTACTCTTTTTTGCCAATTCGGTTGCATTGGACACCTACCTTAAGGCCTCTCTCTATGGTCTCCCCGTGCCCTTTGCCTTGCTAAGGAAACACCCTCAAGATTTTAAATATAAGTAAACATTCTAATTAAGATCCGTATTCCACAGTTGCTTATAAAAGATCTACGCTGGACCCAGTCCAGATCTGGGTAGAGCATAAAAGAATCATGTGAAATGAACTTTGCCCTCCAGGATTTCCCCCACTGAAAGCAATTAGAGAACAATTTGCTTTCAGACCAGAAGTGTCTTAAGGGGGCTTTTCTTTCTGAGGGTGGTGGTCACTGGCACACAGGTCACCCTCTGAGATGGCTGGGATTACCTCTAGGGAATATTCTTTAATACCCAAAATGGATTGAATGGCCATTTGGGAGGAGAGAGGTGGTGACAATGATGTATTCTCATCTTTCATTACTTCACCTGTCGCCCCTCGACGCCGCTTCCTAAGTGCCATACCTTATAGGAGAAGCTGGCCTCCTGTCCACAAAATATGAACCCCAGTGCCTGTCATTCCAGCCCCATTCCTCTGAGTCTAAGGATTTTGCATTTCCATCTTTTAAATTATTTACATTCCTTGGGAGAGGTCATACTCTTAGTACATCATCACCAAACAGCATCTTTAGTTACCAGGAATTAATTAAGTCAACTGAGAGAAAGACTGGGACCCAGGCAGGCACTTGGGGGCAAGAGTGTCTGTAGAGACACACGCCTATGTGGGAGAAATGAAGGCAGCAAAAGAAACATTAATGCGTATCGGTTCCTGCAGTGAGGATTGTTGTACCACCTCATTGCTGACACTGGGCCCACCTTGGTGGTCTTGCTGGCTGGGGCGTAGGGTACAGTGTGGGCTAGCCCTGCCTTGTACAGGGGTTTTGAGGCAGAATTGGAATTTGAGCCAAGTCTATAAGGATTGGAGAGATTTTTTACCCCTCATTTGAAAAATTATATGTGCTCAGTTTAGAACATTTGGGAACATTCAAAAAGAAATTTTTGTAATTCTCCCTAATGATGTACAGCTGAGATGGATAGGCATAGGGAAGTGATCCTTTTAAAATGTCAATCTGATAGAATTTGAGGATAAGTGGTAAGAAAAGAACCATCAGCAACAAAGAAAATGTTGGTCTGAGCACATCACTCTTCTCCAAATCCTCCTGTAGTCTTTTATCTTAGAGTCAAGGTCAGAGACCTAGCAATGGCCTGCCATCATCTGCCTCTCAGCCCCATCTCCTAATCCTTCTGCTTCAGGGGCTTTCTCTTCCTCCTTGCTCTTCCCTCTGCCTAAAAGCTCTTCTCCTCCATATTCTCATGGCTTGCCCTCTCACTTAACTTCATAACTGTGAATATATTCACTCTTCTGATTTCATATGACAAGCCTTGGTTGAGAAAGATAATAAGTATGACTTTTACGAATCTGTGTCTGTATGTCTGTCTCCTTCCAGTAGATTATCAGCTCTACATGGGCAGGAATTTAATCTGTTCTGTTCACTGTGGTATCCACAGTGACTAGAACAAGGCCTGGCACATAGTAATGGTGCTTAATATTATTGAATGAATAAAAGTGCATGCTTGCATATCTATGGTGTGTGTGTGGTGTGGAGATGGGGTAGCAAAGGGCAGTGTAGTTAGCAGCTGGAGTGGGAGAGAAGGAGTGTGGTTGGGTGGCGGAGAGGAGGATGAAGGGGATGCTCTCAGCAGCAATGGAGGTTGGAGACGTGGTCCAGTCTATTCCAGTCTCTGTAGCCCCATCTTACTGGTGCTGTTCAGCAGGGAGGCAGTGAGTTGGTGCCGCAAGACAAGTGAGGGGCAGCTGCTGAAATATGAAAATAGTAGCCCTAGTCTTAGGCCTATGTTATGGAGGTTTTTGAAAGCCTGGCCCGAGGGTTGGACCAATGTAGTAGGCTGCAGGTAGAGTGTTTTTTTTGTTTTTTTTTCCTGAAATGGAGTTTCCCTCGTTGCCCAAGCTGGAGTGCAATGGTGTGATCTTGGCTCACTGCAACCTCCGCCTCCCAGGTTCAAGCAATTCTGTTGCCCCAGCCTCCTAAGTAGCTGGGATTACAGGCATGTGCCACCACGCCCGGCTAATTTTTTGTATTTTTAGTAGAGATGGGGTTTTGCCATGTCAGCCAGGCTGGTCTCGAACTCCTGAACTCAGGTGATGTACCCACCTCGGCCTCCCAAAGTGCTGGAATTACAGACATGAGCCACCATGCCTGGCCCAGGAAGAGTTTTTGAGCAGGGTAAGTGACCTGATAAAAATGGTGTTCGGGCTGGGCGTGGTTGCTCACACCTGTAATTCCAGCATTTGGGAGGCCGAGACGGGTGGATCACCTGAGGCCAGGAGTTTGAGACCAGCCTGTCCAACATGGTGATACCCCGTCTCTACTAAAAATACAAAAATTAGCTGAGCATGGTGGCGGGTGCCTGTAATCCCAGCTACTTGGGAGGCTGAGGCAGAATTGCTTGAACCTGGGAGGCAGAGGTTGCAGTGAGCCAGGATCATGCCACTGAACTCCAGCCTAGACGAAAGAATGAAACCCCATCTCAAAAAAAAAAAAAAAAAAAAGGTGTTTGGGAAGGATCAGTCTTAGAGAAACATGTGAGATGACCAAGTAGAGAGAGACCAGAGGGGGCAAGGAAAGAGCAAGGATGGGGTTGGCAGACATGGAATGGAATAGGTGACATCAGTGAGACTAATGGTGGGATGCTCCCCAGCTGCTGTGTGGTGGCCTTGACAGGGGCTTCCAGTGCTCCGAATGTGGTAGAGTTTAAAGTGCTGTCAGTGGTTTCCAATGAGTTTAGGAAGCAGGTGGGGTATAAGTAGGAGAAAGGAAAGGGAAAGGTCCTCCTCAGGTCGCTGAAGGTGTTCATCAGGTTGAGGGATCTGGGGCTAAGCAGGCGTTAATATCCCAGACTGCACCTTCACCTCGCGAAGTGTAATCCCAGGAGAGGAGCCTGTTTTTTCTGGTCTGCTGAAAACTCTTCCTGAGTGTAGCTGTCAGTGCACGCAGGCTTTCTTCTGAATCAGCACATAGGCTAAGATGGTGTCTGAAAGCCATTGATCCATCACCTTTCAACTTCATTTTCTATTTCCGTATGTTCATTTCTCAGAACAAATTGTCTATGATGAACAAACCCATTGGAATGGATTGTCTAGAAATACTTATTTCTGGATGGTTTCCGTTTTATTAGGCTTCTAACCTGTTTTTAATAAGGGTTTTGCCAGATGAGCTCAGTAGAGAAGTGTGTTTTCTATAATCAACCAAATGGTTGCTGCTTTATGATCTTTTGGTATGTGTCATATTTTGAGATTTATGTTCCTGATGTGTCCATTTAGAATATACATCTGATGGTCTGCTATGTGCCAGGCACTATTCTAGGCACTGGGAATATAGCAAGGAAGAAAATTCACACAAATCTTACTCTTATGGAGCTCATGTTCTGGCATGTAGGCATTTATAGATAACAAGTAACATATAACTGATAATGAAAAGTGCTACAGAAAAAATAAAGCAGGGATGTTGGATGAGGGGTTTGGGGGGAGGCAGATTTTCTATTTTCAATTGAGAAGTCAGAGAAATCTCATTGATTAAATGGCCTTTGAGCAGAGGTCTGAAGGAAGTGAGTGAGTCACGCAGATATCTGAGGAAAGAGCAGTCAGACTGGAGAGAAGGACAAGTGCAAAAGCCCTTCGGGCTGGAGTGGGTTTAAGGAATCCATGGGGGAAGGTATGGGTTTTGGGGATCCTTTGGTGGCTTCATTTCTGGAATTTCTGGTTTAATTGGTCTGAGATGGGGTCAGGCATTAGGATTGCTCCAGGGCCAAGAAGCACTGGTCTGTGGGTTAAATAAGCCTTATCCCCTGTATTAGGTGGAGAGATTTGAATGGGTAACTATGAGTAGGAGACTTTAGCTACTCTGATGGGAAGGGCAACCAAGGGCCCTGTGACCTTTCCAGGAATAACAGGAATCTTCCATAGTAATAAAAACTCTTCAGTTTATGTACCTTTTCTCATTTGATTACCTTACCTCTCTGGGCCTCAGTTTACTTGCTTGTAGAGTAAGTGGTTTAAATTTAATCGTTTCCTGAATCTCTTTGGCTGTCATAGCCCTGAATCTTTCTAGTGTTGGAAGAAGCTCTAATCTAGAACAGTGTTTTAGAACAATATTGTCTAATCTTGGTCTTAACAACACTCTAAGGTGTGTCATCATTATGGCCAGGGCTATAGTGAATGTCTCAATACCAAATTGGATGAAAATTTGTGCCCTATCCAGTAGCACCTTGGGAAGATGAGTGTGTTGGGAAATTTGAAATGTGAAAGCTGACCTGCTGGTTCGGAGGTCAGAGTACAAGGGCAGCTTGGTTCTTGGAGGCAGGCAGGCCTGCCTTTCTTTCTTTATTTTTATTGTACTTTAGGTTTTGGGGTACATGTGCAGATCATGCAGGATTGTTGCATAGGTATATACATGGCAATGTGGTTTGCTGCCTCCATCCCCCTGCCACCTATATCTGGCATTTCTCCCCATGTTATCCCACCCCCTGAGTGCCATTCTTAGTTCACTCACTGGTGAGTTCCTTGTGAAGTAGGAAGAGTATGTTATACACTGTAAAATTCCTATACATCCAAGCATGAGTGTGTGATTAGGGAGAAGCAGCCAGCCTGGAAGTGAAGCCTGAAGCTCAGGTTTGTTAGCCCCTGTCTTCGGCCAAACTGCATGATTGCGCATATGAGAGAGGCTGTCTGGATAACCCACAGAAGCTGGTGGCCAGAGGAACCAAGGTTAATCTGAAGTAAATAACCAGGTACACTCATTGGAGCACCTCCCAGTTTATTAACTATTGGATGGCAGACCTAAGACACCCCTTGGTCCCTGATCTCTGACTTTTGTCCTCATTTGGACTGCACAGTGTCTGCTTGTTAGTTTATTTTTTGAAATGTGAAAGTCCAAATAAGAAAAGGAAAACCTTCAGAAAAGTTTTCTGTAGTTTCTTTCCGTAGAATTGGGATAATTGGTTTCTTTCCCTTCCCTTCTACATTTTTACGTTAATATTGTCTGTTATTACTCTTTAGAATCCAAACTAAATGTTGCTCTGTCAAAATTGGACAAAAATGAAGTCAAGTGAGGGAATGTAGGATTAGAGTGACAATGGGCAGAACAAGAAATTCAGGGGATGAGTCCTTTTATTAGGTCCTTTGTGGGTACATGTAGTTGATGGGCTGTTAACCTGTGTTTCTCAATACTAGTCAATGAAATCTGAATTTTAGGGGTGTCATGACCAAGTATTAGTAGCTTCCAAAGTTCCCAAGGTGATTCTCATGTTTGGCTACAGTTAAGGACCACCTAGTTTTTTTTTTTTTTTTTTTTTAAAGGGTTCTGTCAGCTTTCCCCATTTTGTGTCTCATTCTCATCACCTGCTTGGTGCTGACCTCTTCCTACGCTGCCATCTGCTACTGCCATGATTTCTGCAGCTCACCTGCCCCACTGGCCCCTGCTTGGCCCTTTGCTTCTTTAGCTTCAGCAGGCACTGGAGGAGTTGTGTGGAGGGGTAAACTAAGCCCAGCTTTACCTCCCTTGTTTTTCTGGCCTCTCTCCACGCTTCTGGCCAGCAATCTCTGGGGCACTCTGAAAACTTAGGAGGGAAAGCTTGCTGGCCATTGAGGTTGGTGGCATAATACTCAGCAAACATGTATTTGCTATGTGAAAGGCAGTGTTGTAAGAACTTTATAAATATTAACTCATTTGATCCCTGTAATAGCCCATTTTACATGTGGAAAAACAGACAGAGGTGAAGAATGTTGCCCTAGGTCACACAGCTAGTAAGTAGCAGAACTAGGATTTGAACCCAATAGAGTCTGTGCTCTGAAACACCAGCCTATAGTAGCGGGAGGGCAGCAGACGTGGAGCTGGGAAAGTTTTGTCTTTGACTGCATTTGTGGCCTGCTTGAATTTATGTTTGGGAATTTTTCTCAGGGTCTTCCTTATGCTTGGATTATTATTATTAGTTTTTTAAACTATCTTTCCTTACTCTAACGTTTACCTTCAGACCCACTTAAAAAAACATTTTGTTTTTCTTCTTTCCGTAGGTGGTGTTTGGACTCTAGACCATGTGCCTAGGTAGAAGTTTTTCCTTTCTCCGCAGCTCTGCTCCCCTAGCAACGCTCGCCACACCCTTGTTTTGAGATCCTCTCTAAGGTATGATGTCTAGGTTGACCTGAGCTGGCCTTGAAAAGCCAAGAATTTGGACATGAGATTTTTTTGTTCCCGGATTTTGTTTTTTTTGATGATAAAATACATATAACAGGAGTTACCATTTTTAAGTGTAGCTCGGTGGTATTAAATGCATTTACAATTGTGCAAGCATCACCACTGTCCATCTCCAGAATCTGACATCATCTCATACTGAAACTTTGACCTATTGAACAATAATGCCCTCTCTTGCGCCCGCTAACCCCTGGCAACCACACTTCTACTTCTTGTCTCTATGAAGTTGCTTCCTCTAGGGACCTCATGTAAGTGGAATCATTCAATATTTGTCCTTTATATCTGGCTTATTTTTCACAAGGCTCCTTCGTGCACATGTTGTAGCATGTGTCAGAATTACCTTCCTTTTTAAAGCTAGTGATATTGCATCGTATGTATATACCACATTTTGTTTATCCTTTCATCTGTTGATAGATGCTTGGGTTGCTTCCACCTTTGGGCGTTATGAATAATGCTGCCATGAACATGGGTGTGCAAATATCTTGTGTCCCCCTGCTTTTAATTCTTTTGAGTAAATACCCAGAAGTGGAATTGCTGGATCATATGGTAATTTTGTTTAATTTTTTCAAGGAACTGCCAACTGCTTTCTGTAGCAGCTTCACCATTTTACATTCCCACCAGTGATGCACAAGGAATCTGATTTCTCCACATCCTCACTAGCACTTGTTATTATTATTTTATTTTTGAGACGGAGTCTTGCTGTGTTGCCAGGCTGGAGTGCGGTGGTGCGATCTTGGTTCACTGCAACTTCTGCCTCCCAGGTTCAAGTGATTCTCCCGCCTCAGCCTCCTGAGTAGCTGGGACTACAGGCGTGCACCACATGCTCAGCTAATTTTTGTATTTTTAGTAGAGACAGGGCTTCACCATGTTGGCCAGGATGGTCTCCATCTCTTGACCTGTGATCTGCCTGCCTCAGCCTGCCAAAACGCTGGGATTTACAGGTGTGAGCCACTGCGCCCGGCCTTGTTTTGTTTTTAAATAATAGCTTTCCTGATGAGTATGTGATCTTGGTGTATCTTAGTTGGACCCATAGAATCTACTAGCCAAAGGGTGGGTCTCTATTGTGCTGAAATGTACAAATATAGAAAAAAATAATATGATAAACCTCTGTACTCACTCAGATTCAATAGTTATCAATTCATGGTCAATTTTTTGTTTTAATTTTATTTCTTTTTTTGAGACGGTGTCTCACTCTGTCACCCAATCTGGAGTGCAGTGGCGCGATCAAGGCCCACTGCAGCCTTTGCCTCCTGGGCCCAAGCAATCCCCCCACATCAGCCTCCCAAGTAGCTGCAACTACAGGCACATACCACCATGCCTGGCTATGTGGTCCATCTTGTTTCATTTATGTATTTCCTCCTTGCTCTCTTTTTCTTGCCCTGCGTTATTTTGAGGCCAATTCCAAATGTCACATTATTTTATCTGTAGACATTTCACTATGTGGAGGCTCTTAATAGTCCATTTGTCTGATCGTTGAAAGGTACATAGGGACATGTCATTGCCTGTCATTCCCTTGGATCACCAGGGACGTACAGTAGGCACATACAGAACGCCTAGATATTGCATCTGTTGCTGTGCTGGGTTGTTGGTGAAAGGCTGCTTTGGCTGGGGCCCTACTTTGCTGCTGAAAGCTGGCTTCCTTCATGTCTGAACAGTCGTGCTGAAAGAGAACCCCCAGATCTGTGTTGAGAGGGAAAGGAGAGAAGAGGGAGGAAGAGAGGCATGAGGAAGAGAGCAGGAGCTGGGGAGGCAGAGAGACATGAGAGAGAGAGTGGGAGCTGGAGAGGCAGTGGTGGGGGTGGAGGGGAGAAGGAGAAGGGATGGGGGAATAGAACATATAGAGAGAAAGCGTAGTGTACCATGGAAGAAGGAATAGGGAGAGAGAGGAGGAGGAAGAGAAGAGGGGGTATGGGTGTGTGTGTGTAAGGAAAGGGGACTGAGAACAGAGCACCTGGGAGGGAAACTTTACCAGCCCTTTGACTCACCAGCTCCTAAACTCAGGCAACCATAGAGATGCCTCTCAGAGTAATAGCATGCTCCTTGTGCCCCTCCAGACTGTCAGTTTAGGAAGCTTTGGAACTGTAGGTTGTCTGTGGTGGATGAGACTGGTGGCACCCTCAAAGCCACCAAACACAGAGGTACCAGAAGTGGAGAAAGAGTAATCTTGTGGAATGGCCACTTTCTGTTTTCTAGGGTCCTTTGCCTCGGGAGTCGAGGCTTGGTTTGCAGCAGGTCTGCGGCTGCTGGCTTCTTGCTTCAATTTAGGGGTCCCCACTACCAAGAGATGATGCATTTGCAAAGTTCACTGGGAGGAACACACCAGCATGGTGTGTGAACAAGAGGAGTCCTGTACCCCTTTTTCTCAAATCTCTAGGTCCTGTTTCCTTCTAACAAAATGTGGTGCCAGGTTATTGCCGAGATCTGTTTGCAAATAAGGAAAGGTAAAAGGGGTACAGTTTACAAAATATCAGTTTTTGTCAAAATCCTCAGCTCTGTGTAAACTGTGTTTGCTGTCTATGCCTGGTTTCTTCTTGTCCCAGTCAGTTTTATAGTCTTGTATAATCCCAGCTACCTCTAGTTCTTTTTCTACCTTTTAAAAAATACAGCAGCTTTATTGAGATGTAATTCACATGCCATACAATTTACCCATTTAAAGTATACAGTACATTGGTATTTCAGTTTGTTCACAGAGTTGTATTTTCTTTTTATTTGTTTTTTTCTTTTCTTTTCTTTTCTTTTCTTTTCTTTTCTTTTCTTTTCGAAGACAGGGTTTTGCTGTGTCACCCATCCTGGAGTGCAGTGGTGCAATCCTCGCTCACTGCAGCCTCAACCTCCCAGGCTCAAGCAATCCTCCCACCTCAGCCTCTTGAGTAGCTGGGACTACAGGCACGTGCCACCATGCCCAGCTAATTTTAATTTTAATTTAATTTTATTTTTTGTAGTGATATGGGGGTGTGGCCATGTTGCCCAGCTGGTATTGAACTCCTAGTCTCAAATGATCTACCTGCCTCAGCCTCATACCTGGGATTATAGGTGCGAGCCACAGTGCCTGGCCAGTATCATTTCTTTTTCTCTCTCTCTTTTTTTATTTTGAGACAGAGTCTTGCTCTGTCGCCCAGGCTGGAGGCTGGAGTGCAGTGGTGTGATCCCAGCTCACTACAACCTCTGCCTCCTGGGTTCAAGCAATTCTCCTACCTTAGCCTCCTGAGTAGCTGGGATTACAGGCATGCACCACCACACCTGGCTAATTGTTGTATTTTTAGTAGAGACAGGATTTCATCATATTGACCAGGCTGGTCTTGAACTCCTGACCTTAAGTGATCCACCTGCTTTAGCCTCCCAAAGTGCTGGGATTGCAGGTGTGAGCCACCCTGCCCACTCTTTTGTGTCTTCTTTTCTTAAGACTCAGGCCCTTCCTGTGCCTACCTCTTTCCTATTGTTATCAGAGCTAGCCTTTTCTTTCCTGTGGTGTCACACTGATCCCATCCTCAAAACAGACAACCTTGTCATGGGACATAGGGCAGTAGGCACTCCCCAGTGATAAAATATTTAATTTAATCAGCCATTACAAGGACCCAGGATTTATAGACAGGGTACTTCAGGTAGACCCCTTCCCACTGATGAGGTCCCATCACCACTGAAGGTCTAAAATTTTAAAAAGTAAAACAAAAAGTTGCATATTTGCAAAATGTTTGATTCATAATAAACCCACTTGGGAATCTGTGACTATCTTGAATAATCTTAATTCTGAACAAAGAGCTTGTCAAGTTGTTCCTCCTTAGTGTTTTTTTGTTTGTTTTTTGTTTTTTTTTGAGACAGAGTCTACCTCTGTCGCCCTGGCTGGAGTGCAATGGCACAATCTCTGCTCACTGCAACCTCAACTTCCTGGTTCAAGTGATTCTCCTGCCTCAGCCTCCTGAGTAGCTGGAATTACAGGTGCCCACCACGTGCCTGGCTAATTTTCATTTTTTTTTGTTTTTTTGAGATGAAGTCTCGCTCTGTCGCCAGGCTGGAGTGCAGTGGTGCGATCTCAGCTCACTGCAACCTCTGCCTCTGGGGATCAAGCAATTCTCCTGCCTTAGCCTTCACGTAGCTGGGATTACAGGCATGCACCACCATGCCCAGCTAATTTTTGTATTTTTAGTAGAGGTAAGGTTTCACCATGTTGGCCAGGATGGTGTTGATCTCCTGACCTCGTGATCTGCCTGACTTGGTCTCCCAAAGTGCTGGGATTACAGGTGTGAGCCACTGCACCCAGCCCTAATTTTCATATTTTTAGTCGAGACGGGGTTTCACCATGTTGGTCAGGCTGGCCTCGAACTCCTGACCTCAGGTGATCAGCCTGTTTTGGCCTCCCAAAGTGCCGGGATTATAGGCATGAGCCACTGTGCCTGGCCTGTTACTCCGTTCTCATGGTGGATTACCTTCCTGTAAACACACTGGAATTTACAAAAAGACAATGAGGTGATGAACAATTATATAATGTATACTGGGTGGTGATAAGTGCTGGGAAGAAAATAAAGCAGTGTAAAGGGATAAAGATTGATGGTGGAAGCAAGGAGATCAGTTAGCAGGCTTTTGTGGGAATACAGGAGAGGTGATGGTAGAGGTGGTGAGAAATGGCTGGACTTGAATATATTTTGAAGGTTGAGTTGACAGGATTTGCTTGTGGATTGGATGAAGCGTGTGAAAGAAAGAGAGGTTTAGGCCTAAGTAGGTGGAAGAATGGCATTGTCATTTGCTGAAATGGGGAAGGCTGTAGGAGGAAATCGAGCTAGATTTCAGACATAGTAGATCTCAGGTGCCTATTAGGTATCCACGTAGAGATCCAAATCTAGAAATAACAAAAATTTAGTGAGTGCCTATTGAGGGGCTTATAAAATTGTGAGAAAGAGAACATTTTACTGAAATATTCAGTAAACTACAGTAAAGGTAGAAAATTTTGATGCGAGGAAGAATAAATAAAGCAAAAGGGAGCACAAGGGAGGGTGAGGTGACTTCTGTAGGAATTCTGTGCCTTTGATGAGCCTCAGTGGTGCCCACAGATGTTTCCAGTGGATTATGTGTGTGTAGGTGCTCAAGCGTAGGGTCTGGGCCTTCAGCTTTGTGCCCTCAGTGCCAGTCATAAGTCTTAGCATTTGGTGACTGTTCCCCTCTCTGGACCTCCCTTCTCCATGTATAAAAAATGAAGAGTTTGGACTAGACCGGTGCACTAGAATCAACAGGGAAGCTTACAAAAAAAAAAAACCCCAAAAGCAGGGATCCATCCCAGACCTATTGCATCAGAATTATCATGGTGGAGCCTGGGTATCTATGTATTTTTTTAAAATATATATTTTTCTCTCTCTTTTCTTTTTTCTGCCGTTACGAATGCATTAATGCCATTAGGGTATCTGTATTTTTAAGTCATTCTCCATGTTACTCTTTTGCAGTCTTATCTAGCAGCAGCCTGCAGAAAGGCATTTGGAAGCCCCTGGACCAGATGATTTCTAAGCGCCCCTTCAGCTTTAACATCTTATGAGTCTTGTTAGAATGCTTGGAATATAATTCTGTCCTTGGAATCTTTGGTTGTCGAGAAAAAGGCATGGCAGGGGGGGAGGAAAAACCCCCTCTTTTTTTTTTTTTTTTTTTTTTTTTTTTTGTGGGTTGTCCATTCCCAGCTTTATTCAGAAATCCAGTGTCTAGAAAGCTAGGGGTCAGCAGGCTGGGGGCGACTGTCCAGATTCCCCTGTCCCCATGCCCTCAGGGAGGGAGCGGCAGATCACAGAGATTTGCCAGCCCCGGGGAATCTGATGCTCCCCAAAGAAGGATTCTTCGTCCCGAAGGATCTCATGGGAGAAGTCATAACGGGCTGAACCCCTAAGGATGTAGAGGGAGCCTGGCTCCAGCAAGAGTTCCAGCCACTCCCCCGGCTCCTGGGTGTGCACTAGTCGCATAACGCTGGGAGACAGGAGAGACAGGCCTGCGATGGTGGCCCCGCAGAACTTGACGCTGTCCACGTGGGGCTTGATGTAGCCCCAAGCTTCCAGGTCCAGCACATGCACGGAGGAGAGCACCTTGCACAGGGCAAGCACTTTGCACAGGGCAAGCAGGGGCAGGTACATCAGCCAGAGGGTTGGAGAGTCATCCAGGAATGGTTCTGGGAGCAGTGGGAGCAGTGATAACTCACCTGCCATGGGGAGCTAGGTGTGTTAGGTCATGGAAATAGAAGGGAAAGACATGACCTCAACTCAGGAGAGGCTCACATACTGATGGGAAGGACTGATGAGAAAGCGCATGATTCCAGCCCCTGTGAGAAGTGCTGCCATAGAAGAAGAGAGGCCCAGGCGTCAGAAGCAAAGTGGAGCAGGAGGAGGGCAGAGGACTGGAGTTGCAGCACTTAGAGAAGGCATCAGAAGGAGGGGCCTGGAGCAGAAGCTCAGGGATGAGGAGCTCTCAGACAGAGAATGTTTGGGGCCAGGGTGGGTTGGGGCATCAGGTATTCTTCTCGCACGGAGGCCTGAGAAGATGTGAGAGAACCACCACTGGGGTCAGAATGAAAGGTACCCTGGGAAGTGGCTGGAGGTGGGCAGAGACCACACTGGAATGCATCCTCCATGTGAGGCTGAAGGGTTTGAGCTCTAGCCCAAACAACATGGAGATTTTGAACAAGGACGTCTTGGTGATCCGATGTATGTTTCACAGCAGATTTTATGACATGTGCATTAGCAGGACTATACTAAGTGGAGGAAAGACAAGTAAAAAACTGTTTTTTTTTTTTTTTTTTGGCCTGAGTCCACTGTGGCAGCTGTTTCTTATGTACTGCTGAGAATCTCTTTGGGCCATTTTTTGCTATTGACTTGAATAGCAGGTACCTCATGAAATGAAACATGGGTCATTGACTGACTCAGAACATCTGAGACTTGGAGTCACGTAGACCTATAAGCAGGCCTCAGATGTGTATTCAAGAGGCCAGTGATATGTATATGCGTGGGAGTCTGCTTGTCCACCTTAGCAATTAATTTTCATTTAGAAATCCATAAGTTCTAGATTAATTTGCCCAGCCATTGCAGCCTGGCCTGTTCAAGGACTCAAGAGATCCTTAAAGTTAGTTTAATTTTACATACTGAACCAATGCCTACCTAAAGTCTTCACACAATTAATTGTTTTTTTTTTTTTTTTTTTTTTTTTTTTTTTTTTT
>NW_022437087.1:257140-368581 GCF_009761245.1 Sapajus apella | reverse complement strand
TTCACCATGTTGACCAGGATGGTCTCGATCTCTTGACCTCGTGATCCACCCGCCTCGGCCTCCCAAAGTGCTGGGATTACAGGCTTGAGCCACCGCGCCCGGCCCACACAAGTAATTGTTGATAGCATAGGAGTGAAAGCCAATTCTTTGTGGTCACATAGCTCTACCATTCCCAATCTGGGGCTTTGTTCTGGGTCCAGGAACATGAAGCTCTTTTTTCTGTTTCCTCTGATCCTACTGAAGTTTCACTGAGTTCCCTTCTCTACCCAAGTGTCTCTCTGATTCATGTTCCTGCCCAAGCTCAGGCAGGGGCTCCTCACCTCTTGGGAGCAGCCGCTTACTCTCGAGCTTGTTTGCTCATTCTGACTGTCCCCTTGTCTGCTTCCATTCCTGGTACAACATAGGGGGACCCTGTCTCTACAAAAGTAAAAAACCTGGCTGGGCATGGTGGTGCATGCCTGCGGTCCCAACTACTCAGGAGCCTGAGGTGAGAGGATCGCTTGAACCCAGGAGGTGGAGGCGGAAGTAAGCTATGATCACACCATTGCACTCCAGCCTGGGTGACAGAGTGAGACCCTGTCTCAGAGCAAACAAACAAATAAATAAAAACTCTTAACAATTATCAGCAATAATGCAACACAGATAACATCAGTGTTTAAGCCATAGTCAATAATGTGGGAGAGCAGGGTTGAGAGTTCACCCACAGGTCGTAAAACATTCATCCATCCTTCCTTCCAGTCCTAATACAAAGAACAATGGCAAATTCAAGAAAACTTTGTTTTTTTGTCTCTCAGTTCAATGTTCTTTGAATCATGCTGCCTTTCACTCTCATTTTATAAGTCTGTAACATTTTATTTGCTTCCTTGTCTTATTAAACAGAATATATTGACTAGAGATCAGATTTTCCTTAATGCTTTTTGGAGTGCCTCTGTCGCCTCAATGCCCTGTTACTGAACTTTTGTTAATCACTGTTTCTGAACTTAGCGTTGCTGAGGTAACAGATGACAAAGTTTAATGTTACTTGAAATCTGAAGGCTTTGATGCAGAGGGGAAAAAAGCTTATGGGTTCAACGTTAAGTCCTTGTTCTTAGTTCCTCAGAGCCTTTTTTAGTTTTAGATTTGAATATGTGAATGTTACTACATTTATATATATGTTTTACTGGTGATAATTCAGGGTATTTTCTGACTACAGATAAAAATCATCTTTTGTCTACATCTTTTATTTCTTTTTTTAACAAGTCACCACCCACCAGGGGTTTAATTCTCCAAATCAGAAGGTCAGTTCAGAGAGGGGCCCTGCCTTGTCCCCATCCAGGAGTGAAGATCTACAGAGCACCCTGGGAATGTCCAAGCCCAATGCATCTTTTATTTCAAACTTCAAAATACTGCCCTCTTCTCTCTAGTATTATGAGGTTTGGTGAACAAATTGATAATATAGTTATGCTTTCCCCTTCCCCCTAAATTTTCATCTCACCAGAAAAAAAAAAATAGAGCTCTAGTTTTTAGGCTCTCATTAGAAAGCCCTTTCATTTACTTTATAACTTTAATCTCATTTCTCAGGACCTCTTCCAACTCTGGTATGTTTTTCTTGGGGTATAGGGAACCAAAACTGCACAGCATATGTAGCTGTGGACGCAGAGTGGTTTTGAATAAGGACAGGATCACAAGTTCTAATTTGCTTGGAGTATTCTGATAATGCCTAGCATTTTCTGGGCCTTTTGTGATGAAACATGCAATGTGGTATCTTAAGGGAACAGTCTAAGCTGATTGAACAGTGTAGCTTAGAATCCATTATCCTAAAAGTATAATTGGTATTGCTTTTCCCTAAATGTTCCTTCACATTTGCCTTCACTGATGGTCACTTGCTATAATTTTGCCTAGTTATACAGCCTCGTGAGAACTTGTCTTTTAATTTTGCATTTTGATTAGGAACAGCTTTATGACCATTTGCAAACTTGAAGGCTTTACTTTATTGGTTCTACAAATATTTATTGAATACCTAATGGAGAATGCAGTGACAAATGAGGTAGATAAGCCTCTTCCTTCATGAAGCTTACAGCCTAATATTCTTCTGCTAGATTATTGGGTCCCAAAGCATTAATGAGTTATATATAATTCTGAAGACTTCTGTTTTGAAATAAATTTTTCATGAGTCCTTATTCAGTAGTGGTGTGTCTAATGGCTGGTTCTTGAGAACACATATTTGGATATGAAGCTGGGTTCCCTTATGGGTTAGAAACCACCATTCTAGGTAATTTATGAAAGCATAAAGCTCTAGTCCAAAACTAGTCAATGGGCTAATAACTTCACTGTTTATATTTCCCCATAAATGAGAATTACACGAAGACATGCATACAGATACAGACAACAAACATTCACCCAAGTTTTGTGGAAGTTATTTTAATTCTGTTTTTGTTTTTGTTGTTATTTTGTTCTTTTTGTTTTTTGGTGGGATTTTAGCATTTAGTCTGTAGAAACTCTGTCTGCTAGTCTACTAGTTCTACCATAATTATATATAATCATACTGTATTTTGTTTTCTGAGACAGAGTCCTCACTCTGTTGCTCGGGCTGGAGTGCAGTGGTACAATCTCAGCTCACTGTAACCTCCGCCTCCCAGTTCAAGCAATTCTCCTGCCACAGCCTCCCAAGTAGCTGAGATAATAGGCATGTCCAGCTAATTTTTGTATTATTTTAGTAGAGACAGTGTTTTTGCCATGTTGGTCAGGCTGGTCTTGAACTCCTGACCTCAGGTGATCCACCTGCCTTAGCCTTCCAAAGTGTTGGGATTATAGGCATGAGCACCGCGCCTGGCCACTGTGTTTTTGTTTGTTTTTTTCCCAAGAGAGGGTCTTGCTCTGTCGCCCAGGCTGGAGTGCAATGGTGCAATCTCGGCTCACTGCAACCTCTGCCTCCTGGGTTCAAGCGATTCTCCTGCCTCAGCCTCCCGAGTAGCTGGGACTACAGAAGCACCCAACCACACCCGGCTAATTTATATATTTTTGGTAGAGATGGGTTTCATCACGTTGGCCAGGTTGGTCTTGAATTCCTGACCTCAAGCCTGCCTTGACCTCCCAAAGTGCTGGGATTACAGTCAAGAGCCACTGCACCCAGCCAGTCATACTGTTTGTGGTTTTTTTTGAGACAGAGTCTTGCTCTGTCACCCAGGCTGGAGTGCACTGATGTGGTCTCAGCCCACTGCAACCTCCACCTCCCAGATTCAAGAGTTTCTTCTGTATCAGCCTCCTGAGTAGCTGGGATTACAGGTGTGCACCACCAGGCCCTGCTAATTTTTGTATTTTTAGTAAAGATGGGGTTTCGCTATGTTTACCAGGCTGGTCCCGAACTCCTGACTTCAAGAGATCTGCCCACCTTGGCCTCCCAAAGAGCTGGGATTATAGGCATGAGCCACTACGCCTGGCTGAATCGTATATATATATGTTTTTTGTACCCTCAGTAATTCTAATAGGGTGATTAGGCATGCTGGGGCTCTTTCAAAACTAAGATGCTCCCTACCCAAATCTAGTTGATATATTTACTTAAATGTTTGGTAAAATTTCCTGGGTAAATTAGTAGACTCTGTAATAAATAATAGGAATTTATGTTTGTCTTTAAAAAATATTTCCAGATCTTCCCTAGGTAGAAACTTATTCTGAGAGAGGGTATAGTGGTCAATCTGCCAGTCTTGGAGTTGTTCTTTACCCACAAGGGGGCTGTTCATATTGTTGCATAATTCTACTTTCTCTCCTTTGAGTGAAATTTACTCCCAGCCTAGGCCACTGAACCAGTTATCCTGCCTTGCCTGTTGATTAGGCTACTCTGGATCACTCAGTGAGCTCACCAGGTCTGGATCTATCTAGCTCTTTCAGATGCTTCAGTGTGAGCCTCTGCCAAAGGCTCTGTAGGCCAGGCCATGGTTTCTGGGCTGGTGTTCACGGATGTGGCTCTGGTCCCTGAGTGACTGCCCCACACAAGGTAGGCAGCTGCCTGTGGTTTGCTCTTCTCAATTTTGGCTTGCTGCTTTCGACAGGTTACAGACACTGGTGTAAGCTGAAGTTCTTATTTTGAATATACCTTTTATTTTAAGTAAGTTACTCTTTTGATTTTCTAGCTAGCATTCCCCTGGTGAGTCATGCCAGATGTGCTTTAAGAATTTTATATTAATGATTTTGGCTGGGTGCAGTGGCTCACGCCTGTAATCCCAGTACTTTGGGAGGCTGAGGCAGGTGGATCACATGAGGCCAGGAGTTTGAGACCAGCTTGGCCAACATGGGGAAACCCCATCTCTACTAAAGATAAAAAAAATTAGCCAGGTGTGATGGTACACATCTGTAATCCCAGCTACTCAGGAGGCTAAAGCACTGGAATTGCTTGAACCTGGGAGGGGGAGGTTGCAGTGAGCCAAGATCGTGCCACTGCATTCCAGCCTGGGTGACCAGAACCAGACTCTGTTTAAAAAAAAAAAAAATGAATGTTATGTTATTTTTAGAGTCTTTTTGTAAGAAGCTCCTCAAACTTTATGGCCTGCCTAGATCCTTCTATTTTTTTTCTTTTGTATATTAAAAATATAATTAAAACATTTTTTACATTACAAAAAAAAGAGGGGCTGGGCCTGGTTACTCACACCTGTAATCCCAGCACTTTGGGAGGCCAAGGTGGGTGGATCACTTGAGGTCAGGAGTTTGAGACTAGCCTAGCCAACATGGCGAAATCCTGTCTCTACTAAAAATATAAAAATTAGTCTGACATAGTGGCTTGTGCTTTTAGACCCAACTGCTTTGGAGGCTGAGGCAGAATTGTTTGAACCTCAGAGGCAGAGGTTGCAGTGAGCTGAGATCATGCCACTGCACTCTAGCCTCGGCGACAGAGCGAGACTCCGTCTCAAAAAAAGAAAAGAAAAAAAGAGACGGGGTCTCACTATGTTGCCTAGGCTGGTCTTGAACCCCAGGTTCAAGTGATCATCCCACCTTGGCCTTTCACCAAAGTGCTAAAAACATAATTTAATAAAGTTACATAAGTAATACAATTTGAAACAAATAGTTTGAATAATTTTAAAATGAAGATAAAAGGGAAAATAATTTCATCTGTTGAGATACTTCTGACATTTGGAATATTCTTCTAACCTAACTCCATTCTGGAGTATTTTTTCTGATCTGTCCATTTGCGTTTCTTGTTTGTTTTTTTTTTTTTTTTTTTTTTCTTGAGACGGAGTTTCGCTCTTGTTACCCAGGCTGGAGTGCAATGGCGCGATCTCGGCTCACCGCAACCTCTGCCCCCCGGGTTCAGGCAATTCTCCTGCCTCAGCCTCCTGAGTAGCTGGGATTACAGGCACGCACCACCATGCCCAGCTAATTTTTTGTATTTTTAGTAGAGACGGGGTTTCACCATGTTGACCAGGATGGTCTCGATCTCTTGACCTGGTGATCCACCCGCCTCGGCCTCCCAAAGTGCTGGGATTACAGGCTTGAGCCACCGCGCCCGGCGCGTTTCTTGTTTTAATTGTCTGCTCTTCACCCTCACTCATTTTTCTAATGGGTTGCTTATCTTTTACTTATTATAAGGGCTTTTTTTTTTTTTTTTTTTTTGGTTTTAAGGAGCCTAGAGTTTAGTAGTCAAGAAGGAAGGGGGAAGACAGAAGGAAGATGCTCCCTTGTACAGAGACAGAGGGATTGGGGGCTCCAAAGCCAAAAGAGGAGGTCCCCCTGTAAGGGCTTTTTATGTTTTAATTAAGATATTAATGATAATAACTATATGTTGCAAATGTTCCTTTTGATTTGTTGTTTGCCTTTTTATTTGTGCTGGCAGGTTTTGATAAATAGAACTTTTTTATTGGTTGTCTTTTTCTTTACAGTTTCTTCTTTTGCTTTTATAACAGGATACATTTTGATTAATTTCTATCTAAAAACAATGTGATGCTTTAGAGCAAGGTTCAAGTAAATATAAACATGTAGGTGCACAATGGAGTACCTTATTCACAGTTATTGATTGCTGCTGTTTTTGGTTTTTCTTACTGGGGCTAAATAGAAAAAAGGATGTCATCTTTGGCTTTTAAAGGCTTTCAGCTTTGGCATTTAAAACATTTATTATTATTATTATTATTAATTTGTTTTATTCTTTTTAAAAATAGAGACAGAGTCTCACTATGTTGCCCAAGCTAGTCTTGAACTCCTGGGCTCAAGTGATCCTCCTCCCTTGGCCTCCCAGAGTGCTAAGATTACAGGCGTGAGCTACTGTGCCCAACCTAAAATCTCTATAAAAGGTTTTTTCTGCTGCTGATATTGAGCTGTCACACCATTTACTAGCTCTGATTTTCCAGCAAAAGATATTTACTTTACCTCTGATCATTCTCTGTCACTTCCTGAGATTTCTCTGTGAGGAGAGCTTTACCTCTGATGTAATCTTCCTCTGCTTCAAGCCGCTGCAACTTCATGTTAGACTATAGCAGGCTCCCAGCTAATCCTTATACACACAATCAACTTCTTCTCCTCTTCTCCCACTTACTTTTTCCAGCTCCTTAATGAGACTTGGGATTTCTATTTTGCCCTTTCCCCTGAATCTTTTTTTCCTAGGCTTTTTTTTTTTTTTTGGAGATGGAGTCTTACTCCATTGCCCAGGCTGGGGTGCAGTGGCTGGAGTACAGTGGTGAAATGTCAGCTCACTGCAACCTCCTCTTCCTGGGTACAAGTGATTCTTCTGCCTCAGCCTCCCTAGTAGCTGGGACTTACAGGTGTGTGCCACCACACCCAACTACTTTTTGTATTTTTAGTAGATATGGGATTTCACCATGTTGACCAGGCTGGTCTTGAACTCCTGACCTCAGGTGATCCACCTGCTCCAGCCTCCCAATGTGCTGGGATTACAGGAGTGAGCACTGCACCTGGCCTTTCCTAGACATTTATAAGAAAGAAAGAACAAAAAAAAAAAAAAGAAAGAAGCTTATAAAGCAAATATCATGCAGGTGTTTCCTTATAGTTATGATTCCCCTGCATAGTAGGTCACTTGGTATTGAGTGCCCACTGCTTTCAGTGACATCCAGTATGTTCCTCTTGTTTATGGGTTCCAACACCTCCTATTCCAGGGGACAAACATTTGTTCTGTTTAAAACTTTGTATCTCACTCCAGTGGGGTATTCTGCCAGCCCATGTTTAGGTAATTGGTATTGCACTTTATTATTACCATAAAGATATCTTCCCAATGAGAGGGAGTGTAGTTTTCATTTTCTGTGAAAATGCAGGCAGATGTGTTTTGCTGAGAGTTGGAAGCGGGGCAAGAAACCACACCTGGAAACCTGTTGATCCCATGGGGTGGTAAGAGATATACCTCTTGTGTTGCCACCTGCTGCCCTTGTGGTTGTGAGTGGGTTTTTGTTGTTGCTTTTCCCTTTAAACATTATAAACGCAATCTATCAGCTCCCTAAAAAAGTTTTGAAAAAATAACCCAATAGTAATTCCACTACTCTGCATAATCATTTTCATTTTTCTTTTAATCTTGGCTCAAATGCATGCATAGTTTTACATTGTTGTAGTCTGACACTATTTTTGTATTAGCGTTTTTAAACTTGACGTTATACGTAATTTTCCTTGTTGCTATGTAGATTTCCTAATGTTTGTTTGTTTGTTTAGAGATGGAGTCTCACTCTGTAGTCCAGGCTGGAGTGCAGTGGTGCAACCTTGGCTCATGGCAACCTCTGCCTCCTGAGTTCAAGCGACTCTCCTGCCTCAGTCCCTGGAGTAGTTGGGATTACAGGCAGCCACCACCACGCCTGGCTAGTTTTTTTTATAGTAGAGACAGGGTTTCACCGTGTTGGCCAGGCTGGTCTCTAACTCCTGACTTTAAGTGATCTGCCTGTCTTGGCCTTTCAAAGTGCTGGGATTACAGGCATGAGCCACTGTGCCCAGCCCACAATGAGAATTTTTAATGACTGCATATTAGTCTATCAAGTATTTATTCCTTGGTCTTAGACATTTAAATTCTTTTTGTGTGTATATTTCTCTTTTGTGCTTTTTAAATAATGTTGTAACGTAACTTTGCCTATAGTTTTTGGGAATTTTTGTTCTTAGGACAAATTTCTAGAAGTGGGGTTCCTGAACTTATGGTTTGCCACTTTTCTGATTCTGTGAAGCTACGATACTGCTTTCTAAACGAATTGTGCCAATCTGCATCCAGAAAGGTTTTCAGCATAAACATGACGTAAGAAACACAAAAGCCAGTAAGGCTCTGGAATGCTGAAGCAGATGCAGGATTTAAAGGGAGATGGTAAGGTTTTTCTTCTCCCTCCAAGCAGGTTTGAGCCAGCCAGTTTCATGTTTCATCTTAAGTGTGAGTTTTATAAGAATTTCCTGATGGAAGGTCTCTCCAGGGCCTTGTGTCTCCTCTGTTGAGGTAGTTCTATAGCTCTGCTTCCCCAGATCATGAAGGAAATAGGTGCATGAAGTTAAAATAGAATTATTATTCTATTCTTTTTATATTAAGTCAAAATAGAATTTAGGCTTTACTCAAACTGTCAGCTGGCCAATTTGATAACTGTTGGTGCTTTGCAAGTCACTCTGCTGCTCAGGTTTAATGGAGGAGCATTCACCAACTGATAACAGTTTTAGGGTAAAAAGGAATCAAGTATGTCTGCTGAACAGAGAAGAAATACCTATGGATGACATAATTTTTTAGAGTTTATTCATGAAACAGCACAAATAGCAAAGCGTCTTGGATTTGACTGAATTTATGCAGCAAAAAACCCAAAGTTATGTAAAGTTAGTGAGTAATTACTAAGAATAAATTAGCAGAGGAAGTTATAGCCAGGCTTCATGTATGAATCAGTCGTTCTCTAAAGGATGAAGTGCTGAGTGGCTTTTTGCTAGTACACATGATCATGGAGGGATGATGTTCCCGGAGAAGCCGAGGGACTATGGTAGGAGTGTACTCTTTGTGGCTACGTAACCAGCCATCAATTTCCAGGTACTGAGGTTTGAGAACTGCCAGGCAGGCTTGTTGCTACATCTCACTACTCTTTCCATCTCTGTCCCGACCTCTCGAGCATTTTAGAAACCTGTTGGGGTAAAACTGAGGTGTGTGGCTTCCTGTCATAGTATGTGGGGTTCAGCATGCATGTCCTGACTGTATGTGCCTTAGTTTGATGAGCGTATAGTGACGATGGTCCAGTGGGACCGTGGTGGTCACTGATTTTGTTCTCTGTTTCTGTTACAGCCCTTTCCAGCATCCAGCCATGGGGGATATGAAAACCCCAGATTTTGATGACCTTCTGGCTGCCTTTGACATCCCAGACCCCACCAGCCTTGATGCCAAGGAGGCCATCCAGACACCCAGTGAGGAGAATGAGAGTCCCCTCAAGCCCCCAGGCATTTGTATGGATGAAAGTGTGTCCTTGTCTCACTCAGGATCAGCCCCTGATGTGCCGGCCGTGAGTGTCATTGTCAAGAACACCAGCCGCCAGGAGTCGTTTGAAGCGGAGAAAGACCACATTACTCCCAGCCTCCTACACAATGGATTCCGGGGTTCAGATCTGCCTCCAGATCCCCACAACTGTGGGAAATTTGATTCTACTTTTATGAATGGAGACAGTGCCAGGAGTTTCCCTGGCAAACTGGAGCCTCCCAAGTCAGAGCCATTACCCACCTTCAATCAGTTCAGTCCAATCTCCAGCCCAGAGCCTGAAGATTCCATCAAAGATAACGGATTTGGGATAAAGCCCAAACACTCTGACAGTTATTTCTCATCCCCTCTTGGGTGCGGGGCTGTGGGGGGCCCAGTCCTGGAGGCTCTGGCTAAGTTTCCGGTCCCAGAGCTACATATGTTTGATCACTTTTGTAAGAAAGAACCCAAACCAGAACCCCTGCCCTTGGAGAGCCAGCAGGAACACGAGCGAGGTGGGCAGAAGGCAGTGGAACCTCACAAAGATCTGGATACCACTCGATTCTTTGGGGAAGCTTTGGAGTTCAACAGCAATCCTAGCAACAGTATCGGAGAGTCCAAGGGGCTTGCCCGGGAGCTTGGTACCTGCTCATCAGTCCCCCCTAGGCAGCGTCTAAAGCCAGCTCATTCCAAGCTGTCCTCTTGTGTGGCAGCTTTGGTGGCCTTGCAGGCCAAAAGAGTAGCTAGTGTCACTAAGGAGGATCAGCCTGGCCACACAAAGGATCCCTCAGGGCCCACTAGAGAGGGTTCTAAAGGTAGCCCCAAAATGCCTAAGTCACCAAAGAGTCCCCGGAGCCCTCTGGAGGCCACTAGAAAAAGTATCAAGCCATCCGACAGCCCTCGTAGCATCTGTAGTGACAGCAGCAGTAAAGGCTCACCGTCTGTGGCTGCCAGCTCCCCACCAGCAATTCCCAAAGTGAGAATCAAAACCATTAAGACATCATCAGGGGAAATCAAACGGACTGTCACAAGGATCCTGCCAGATCCTGATGATCCAAGTAAGTCCCCTGTTGGGTCGCCTCTAGGGAGCGCCATTGCCGAGGCCCCAAGTGAGGTGCCAGGGGATGAGGTGCCTGTGGAAGAGCGCTTTCCTGAGGCAGGCACAAATTCAGGGAGCCCCCAGGGGGACAGGAAAGGGGACGAGAGCATGTCAAAGGCCAGTGACTCTTCATCTCCCTGCTCTAGTTCTGGGACCCGGGTCCCAAAGGGGGCTGCCCTGGGCTCACAGACAGGCAAGAAACAACAGAATACAGCACTGCAGGCCTCTACCCTGGCCCCTGCCAACCTCCTGCCCAAAGCCGTGCACTTGGCCAACCTGAACCTCGTCCCCCACAGTGTTGCTGCATCAGTGACAGCCAAGTCCTCAGCGCAAAGACGGAGTCAGCCACAGCTTACGCAAATGTCGGTGCCCCTGGTCCACCAGGTGAAAAAGGCTGCCCCACTGATTGTAGAGGTCTTCAACAAGGTCCTCCACAGCTCCAACCCCGTGCCCCTCTATGCGCCAAATCTCAGCCCGCCTGCGGACAGCAGGATCCACGTGCCGGCCAGTGGATACTGCTGCCTGGAGTGTGGAGACGCATTTGCCTTAGAGAAGAGCCTGAGCCAGCACTATGGCCGGCGGAGCGTCCACATTGAGGTACTGTGCACACTGTGCTCCAAGACGCTGCTCTTCTTCAACAAGTGCAGCCTGCTCCGGCACGCCCGTGACCACAAGAGCAAGGGGCTCGTCATGCAGTGTTCCCAGCTGCTGGTGAAGCCCATCTCTGCGGACCAAATGTTTGTGTCGGCCCCTGTGAACTCCACGGCACCAGCAGCCCCAGCCCCTTCATCCTCTCCCAAACATGGCCTCACTTCGGGCAGTGCCAGCCCCCCTCCTCCAGCCTTGCCGCTCTACCCAGACCCTGTGAGGCTCATCCGGTACTCAATCAAGTGTCTTGAATGTCACAAGCAGATGCGGGACTATATGGTCCTGGCTGCACATTTCCAGAGGACAACAGAGGAGACAGAGGGGCTGGTAAGCAGACCCTCACTGATACGGGTATCGGGCCCCTGGCTTATACAGATTCCATGACTGGGCATGGAGAGGAAGGCTTATTGATATGAGGGCAGTGGTGGAATCTTAAGAGTGTTAGAAGAGGACGTCTGCCTGAATATTTAGTGCTTGGTGTTTGTTGGAACATGTGTCCTGCTCATACTAAGGTGAGACCCTAATTTAGCAAGTGTATCTATGGACATGTCCCATGTTCCACTCAATTTCTCCTTGAAGGGTCTGTTAAGGCCCGGTGTCAGGCCTAAGATAAGTGTTTACTGGATGATCTCCCTCTGGTCTCTGGCAGGTGTCAGCACAGTCTTAGCGTGTGACCAAGGAACTTGGGGGCAGACATAGGTGAGTCACCGCCCCTGCACCTCAGTCTGCTCTAAGAACTGTGTCTTTTTCTTTCTTGAGATGGAATCTTGCTCTGTCGCCCAGGCTGGAGTGCACTGGCAGGATCTTGGCTCACTATAACCTCCACCTACAGAGTTCAAGTGATTCTCCTGCCTCAGCCGCCTGAATAGCTAGGACTACAGGCATGTGCCACCACTTCTAGCTAATTTTTGCATTTTTAGTAGAGACAGGGTTTCACCATGTTGCCTAGGCTGGTCTTGAACTCCTGGCCTGAAGTGATCCGCCCACCTCGGCCCCCCAGAGTGCTGGGATTACAGGCATGAGCCACTGTGCCCAGCCAAAGAACTGTGTCTTTAAAAAGTTGTTCTACCCTGCAGTGACACAGCTGTTTTTACAGAGTCCTTTTGTGGAAACTGCAGTGCGGGCAGTGGCAGGGCCGGGATAGAAGGGAGGAGGGTGGACAGATACATGGAGCCTGTGGCAGAGGTTTTTGGAGTCTCCTTCTTTCAACTGTGTTCTCACCACTCCAGGAAAGCAACTGTGCTTATCTGGTTGTTTAGATTCTTGGTTATGCTTGATGAGATTTGTTTAAAAAAAAAAAAAGCCTTGTGCGCTGAGAATACCCTTTGGCACCCGCTGTGTCTGTGTTACATGTTAGCGGTTACCCCGAAGAAGGAGGCCTGCAGAAGTTGGTTCTCTTCATGACATAGCCAAACCCACCCCTCATGGTGCTTCCCTCAGCCGGTGCTACAGAGGCCTGGGAGGAAAGCAAAACAGCTCTTTTTGCTGCAGTTCAGCCAGGGGTCTGTGCATGGGTTGGTAGCTGATGAGCTTTGCATGTGTTCCCTGAGTGCCCGCTGTGCATGGGCGGGGAGGTCTATGCCAAGCAGGGGATGCCAGCAGAAGGGAGTCTCACCTCCAGGAGCTCACAGTGGATTAGCAAGGGCAGTGATCACCACCCAAACAGCTATAATACATGGCAGACTGAGACTGGGGCTAAACCAAGGTTATAAACCTTGTTGCACAAGGGCCTCAGAGGGACTAAGTCATGGTGATTCCATGCATAAGGAAGGTGCTGCGTGGAGGTGACATTTAAATTGGGCTTGCAAGGATAAGTTTGGAGGAGTGGGAGGGGCAAGGGTGTTCTGAATATAGGGAGCAAAGGAATGTGAGAGTGCAGAGTGGGTTTGAGGAACAGGAAGTTATGCTTGAGGCTGGTCTTGGGAATGTTGGGGAAGGGGTAGAGGTCAGAGGTTGAGTTTGGTGGGCCTGTAGGGCTTCTGCAGAGGACTCACCCGCAAAGGGGCCAGGAGCTGCTATAGGATCCCACTGTAGATCCCACTCATCTCCTTCTGCTCTGTTTCAGTTTGTGTTTTTCTTCTGAGGCATCAGACAGCGTGTGGTCACTCTGGTCCCCTTCCTCTGGGGCTTCAGTGTTCTTGCTGCCCCAGCATGGTTGAGTTGGCCTAGGTTTACTTTATCTGAGTCAAGGGACCATAAGGACCCTTGGCAGTGGAGGTCTGTTGCCTGGGCCTGGGATTTTTTCACACTGCTCCTTATGGGTCTTTTTTTTTTTGAGATGGAATCTTGCTTTGTTGCCTAGTGTGGAGTGCAGTGGTACAGTCTTGGCTCACTGCAACTTCTGCCTCCTGCGTTCAAGTGATTCTCCTGCCTCAGCCTCCCAAATAGTTGGGACTACAGGTGTGTACCACCACACCTGGCTAAATTTTGTATTTTTAGTAGAGATAGGGTTTTGCCATGTTTCCCCAGGCTGGTTTTGAACTTCTGACCTCAAGTGATCCACCCGCCTTGGCCTCCCAAAGTGCTGGGATTACAGGTGTGAGCCACTGCACCTGGCCTCCTTATGCATCTTCTAAAATTGGAGTAGGCAGAGGTCTGGGTGTAGGATCCCAGGTGGCATGGCACCCTTCTCATCCTACATCCTGTCTGTGTCATTCTGCCCTAGTGGGAGCTGGAGAAGAGCACCCCAGACAGGAAGGGAGGGAGTGCACAGAGGCTGTTGGGCCTCTCTCAGCTAGCTCCAAATCCCCCACAAAATCTCATGCCACGCTATGTGGCTTCTGAGTCTGAGGGAAAGCCCTGAGCTCTGGGATTAAAAACTAGGCTTGGTGGTTGCTGGGCTTGGGTTTTCCACAGGACAGTATCTAGCTTCAGCCCATGTGTCCAGGGCAAGGGGTAGACAGATAGATTGGGCTCCATACCACAGCAGGGACTGCGGGAACAGCATGGGTTTGGGCTTCCATCTTTTTCCTGGGAGTCTGTCCCTAAACAGACCATGCCTCCCTCTGCAGTGACCAAGGGAGTCTTTCATCCTTCTTCTTGCTTTCCAAGCCACGTTGTTGGGGTAGGATGTCGGCACAGATGGATATTGTCATTCCACCCAACACAATAACAGCCCCTTAATATTACCTACTACAAGTGCACATTCACATTTTTCCAATTACGTCAAAAAATGTCTTTTTACAGTTGGAATTATTTTGAGTCAGGATCTGAACATGGGACTACACATCACATTTGTTTATGTTTCATAAATAGCTCAGTCTGGAAGAGTACCTCTTCCCACTCCATCCTAGTGGGCACCCCCTTTTCATGCCATTGACTTGTTGAAGAAACTGGGTCATGTGTTCTGAGTATTTTCCCGAGCAATTCTGGGTTTGACTGATTGCTTCCTGAGTTTTCCAGAACTACTTTGAGTTTTACTGATTACTTCCTCATGCAATTAATTTTTTCCTCCATATCCCATATTTTTTTCTGTAGACTGGAAGTTAGCAATAAAGACTTGATTAGATTCAGGTCATTTCTGATGGAGGTGGGGGTGGAGGGTGCTGCATTCTTCCTGTTTCATGACTTAAGGAGGCACAAAGCACCTGATTGTCTCACTTTTAATGATGCTGAATTGATGAGAGTGGATTTAGGTGATGATATTTTGATCCCTTCATTGTAAAGCTCCCCAACTTTTACCTAATTATTCATCAGCAATCGCTGCTTGAGTCTAATTTTATTGAGTTTCAAAGGATATTTTTCTAATTCTATTGTTTCTTTCTAAAGTATCTTTCTTGCTTCCATGAGAGCTATTTGGTTACTCTCAAAAAGAGTTTATGTTGAAAATTGGGATAATTAATTTGTTCCATTTAATTAACAGTTCTCAGAGTTGTGAGTTGATACCCTGACAATCTCAATTGGTGTTCTAGGAATCCCTCTTCTATTTTTTAAAAAATTGCGGTAAATTACATGTAATATAAAATTTCCCATTACAATATTTTGATGTGTACAGTTCAGTAGTGTTAACATTAGGTACTCATTGTTGTAAAACCAGTCTCCAGAACTCTTCATGTTACAAAACTGAAATCCAGTACTCATTTAAAAACAAACAAACAAACAAAAAACAGGTCCCCATTTCTCTTCCTTCCCCAAGCCCTGGCAACCACCCTTATGTTTTCTGTCTCTAGGAGTTTGAATATTCTAGGTATCTCATACAAGTGGAATCACACAGCATTTGTCTTTTGTGACTGGCTTTTCCATTTAGCATGTCCTCAAGGTTCATCTATGTTGTAGCATGTGTCCAGATTTCCTTCTTTTCTGGCCAGGCGCAGTGGCTTACACCTGTAAGCCCAGCACTTTGGAAGGCTGAGGTGGGTGGATCATTTATTTGAAGTCAGGAGTTCGGGACCAGCCTGGCCAACATGGTGAAACCCTGTCTCTACTAAAAAAACAAAACAAAAGAAAACAAAACAAAAAAACCATTAGCTGGGCAGTAGTGGCGTGTGTCTGTAATCCCAGCTACTCGGGAGGCTGAGGCAGGAGAATCGCTTGAGCCTGGGAGGTGGAGGTTGTGGAGGGCCGCAATCATGCCACTGTGCTCCAGTCTGGGTGACAGACTGAGATCCCATCTAAAAAAAAAATGTTCCTACCAACAGTACGCAAGTGTGCTAGCTTCTCCACATCCTCACCAGCACTTATTTTCTGTTCTTTCAAATAGCAGCCATCTGCGGCGCATGGTGGTTCATGCCTGCAATCCCAGCACTTTGGGAGGCCGAGGCGGGCGGGCAGACCATGAGGTTAGGAGTTTAAGACCAGCAGCCTGGTCAACATGGTGCAACCCCCATCTCTACTAAAAATGCAAAAAATTAGCCCAATGCGGTGGCACACACCTGTAATCCCAGCTACTCTGGAGGCTGAGGCAGGAGAATCGCTTGAACCCAGAAGGCAGTAGTTGTGGTGAGCAGAGATCACACCACTGCACTCCAGCCCGGGCGACAGGGCAAGACTGTGCCTCCAAAAAAAAACAGTAGTCTTCTTAGTGGGCTTGAGGTGACCTCCTCTATTGGTTTTGGTGTTGTAACGGCTCATTGATTTTTATGTATTCAGTGTGTTTACATATTCAGTCATTCTTTTTGATGCTCATGTTACCCATCTTTGGTCAGTGGCAGCCCCTTCGAGCTGACTTCTGTGTCCCTCTAGGCAGCGCCTCTGACTCCCCATCATTGTCCCCCTCTGTGAGTAGGATAGGTGTCCCCTTTACTAAGAAGTTAAGAAGGGCCTCTTCATCATGTAGGCATCAGCTAAGTCTTTTACATTTTCCCTGTGGGCTGGCTGCTTGTTAGAGCTCTGCCCATCAGAGCTTCAATGAGTCCAGTTGTAGGACTTGTACTTCCCCTGGTTTTCTCCTGAGGCTGAGAACAAAGGAGCTGCTACCTAATCTGCCCTGTCTGTGGGTATATTTGCTTAGCTGTGGCTCAGGGAACGCCCCCCCACCCCAATCTGCCTCTGCAACTCTCCCACTCCCAAAAGTGGGCATACAGGGCTAGAGCGATGGAAACTGGCAAGACCACTCAGTCAGTCTATATTGAGAGCCTTCTGAATACCAGTCAGGGTGGTCTCAGATCCACTTTGGAAGTCAGTGAACCACCTGACTAGAGGTGTTGAGCAGGTCTCCATCAGGCAATTGTTGTGGGTGGAGGGCAAGAACTGTCTCTACTGAGCTATGACAGAGACCCTAGTGGGTCTGGCAGTGCAGTGAGGTCTTAGAATTCAAGAAGTGCAGGCCGGGCGCGGTAGCTCAAGCCTGTAATCCCAGCACTGTGGGAGGCCGAGGCGGGTGGATCACGAGGTCAAGAGATCGAGACCATCCTGGTCAACATGGTGAAACCCCGTCTCTACTAAAAATACAAAAAAAAATTAGCTGGGCATGGTGGCGCGTGCCTGTAATCCCAGCGACTCGGGAGGCTGGGGCAGGAGAATTGCCTGAACCCGGGAGGCGGAGGTTGCGGTGAGCCGAGATCGCGCCATTGCACTCCAGCCTGGGTAACAAGAGTGAGACTCCATCTCAAAAAAAAAAAAAAAAAAAAAAGAATTCAAGAAGTGCTTTAGGCCTCTGCAAAGGAAAAGCTAGTTCTGCTACGCCACAGTCCTAGGGGAAGAACTGATCTTTGAGAGAATAGGTGATTAATAAGGTGTCAAAGTTTGCTTGGGTATCAGTATCAACACTCAAAATGAGGTCTAGGGGTGTCACAAGTGTCTAGGAGAGTTGGAAGAGAGAGTGGTTGGGGGAAGGGGCTATTCTGACCCAGATACTAGAAAGCCGGACAGCCCTGATTGGAGAACCACAGGCCTGTGGCCTCTGCATGATCTGCTTTCTTGGTGTTCTTTCCTAGACCTGCCAGGTATGCCAGATGCTGCTGCCCAACCAGTGCAGTTTCTGTGCCCACCAGCGGATTCATGCACACAAGTCCCCCTACTGCTGCCCGGAGTGTGGGGTCCTCTGCCGCTCTGCCTACTTCCAGACACATGTAAAGGAGAATTGCCTGCACTATGCCCGCAAGGTGGGCTACAGGTGGGTGCTGCCTGGCTTCCTGTCCTGGTATTGCCCAATGACTGGTCCTTTTCCTAAGCCAGAACTCATTTCAGATAGTTTTGGTCTTAAGAGGCCTGGGTTCCAGTCCAATAGGACAAGAGCAATTGGATGGTATGTGGATAGACATTTTTAATTTTATTTCATTTTAACAGACAGGAAGAGCAAGAGAGAGAGAAGAGTAAGGAGTTTAAAAAACTTAAGTATTAAGAAAATAGCTCTGAAGTTTTGGGGAGACTAGAATGCATATAATACTTTGTCTATTTGGTTTAAAAAAGTATGTAAGTTTAATCTGCTCACAAAGTTATCATGTTTGGCACATTAAATGTAAAGTACTGTTTCAATAATGAATGTACTAATTACAGTACTAGGAAATGTTTGCAAATTTTAACAAACAGGGCTACAAGATGCCAAACTCAAAGGGCTTTAGTAACTTTCTTTTTGTTAATTTTTGTCAGTTTGTGGCAAAATAACCAAAACCTGAGAATAGAAAAAAGGATCAGCCTCATAGTAAAACCAAGAAAACCCTTATTTTAAATGGAATCTCCTCTATTGTGTCAAACACACATACTGTGGCAAGAAGTCATTTTCAGGAAAAAGATCGAAGTGAGGGAGAAAACTTCCCTCTAGAGCTCATTGATCTGTAACTTGTTTTCTGCTCCTTGGCATTAAATGCTTTTGTGTTTTAGTTTCTTTGACTTTTTTATGTGTACTTATTATTGTCTTTAGCATTGTGCTAGACACTCAGGGTAAAGAGGTGATTGAGACACAGCCCTTGCCCTGGTAGGTTACAAGACAAAAGAACATAAGTAGTTGTAACTCAGAGTGCTAAGTCCCACAGTAGAGAAATGGTCAGGAGAGCTTCCTAAAGGAGATATTAGGAGATTTTCAGACAAAAGAAGGGGAAAGCATACCTGGCAAGGGCCTGAGGAGGAATCCCAGCGTACAGATAAGGGGTGTCAGGAATGATGATTATGATTGTATAGAAGAATGTCAGGATGAATTGTGGGAGTGGGGAGAAATGAAACTAGGGAGTTGGCAGAGTCAGGTCATGCAAGACGTTGTATTTTTTGGTAGACATTTGGACTTTATCCAGTGGACAGTGAGGAGCTACAGAAAGATTTGCAGCAGGGGAGTGATTTGGCTGGTATGTTTTAGAAAGATCATTCTGGGAAGTGAACACATATATTAGTGAGGGGAGAGACTGGAGACTTCCTGAAAGGCAAGTATGATGGTCCAGATGAGATGCTGAGGGCTTCACGGAAGGAATGATCGTGGGAGCGGAGAGAAGGTAGATTTGAGAGGGGTTTAGGAAGAAGCAGCAAGATTTGATAATAGCTTTTATATGGGATGAGGGATGAGGAGTTTGGCAGAGGACCCCAGGCCAGGCCAGGCCATGCAAGGCCTTATATTCCTTGGCAGGCATTTGGACATTTTCCAATGGACATTGAAAGATTTGTAGCAGGGTAGTAATCTCACTAGTGTGTTTTAGAAAGATCATTCTGGGGAGTTACACACACACACACACACACACACACACACACACACACACACACACACTTGTTAATACATATATTAAAGCTTTGCAGTAACTCCCAGATTTTTGTCTTGGGGTAAACATTTTATTTTTATATATTTTTTGAGACAGGGTCTCACTGTCACCCAGGCTGGAGGGCAGTAGTGTGAATGTGGCTCACTGCAGCCTTGACCTCCTGAGCTCAGGTGATCCTCCCATCTCGGCCTCCCAGGTAGCTGGGACTACAGGTGCACACCACAATGCCTGGCTAACTTTTTGTATCTTTTGTAGAGACAGAGTTTCATTATGTTGCCCAGGCCAATCACAAAACTCCTGAACTCAAGTGATCCTTCCACCTCAACTCCCCAAAGTGTTGGGATTACGGGAATGAGCCACTGCGCCTGGCTGGTGTAAACATTTAAAAATGTAGACTGATTTCTTTTTCATCTTATGGAGGATGGAGTATCTAAAGCACATTAAAAACAAACCTAAGACAGGATTATACAACGCACTTACCACCATGCTGCCGAAGAGCATTGCCTGGCAGTATCCCAACTGCATTTTAAACCAAACATCTGAATATGCGTGTTTACAGTATCCTGTAACATTTAAAAATACCTTTCTAACCTTGACTTAAGTGCTTCTTGTTCCAAGATCAAATCCAATCCAGTAGTAATACAATCAACACTTAAATATTTATCTGAATCTTGAATCCAATAATTTTTTTTTTTTTTTTGAGACGGCATCTCACTCTGTCACCCAGGCTGGAGTGCAGTGGCACCATTTTGGCTCACTGCAATCTCTGCCTCTCGGGTTTAAGCAATTATCCTGCCTCAGCCTCCTGAGTAGCTGGGGATTATAGGCATGTGCTACCACGCCTGGCTAATTTTCATGTTTTTAGTAGAGATGGTGTTTCACCATGTTGGGCAGGCTGGTCTCAAACTCCTGACCTCAGGTGATCCACCTGCCTCAGCCTTCCAAAGTGCTGGGATTGCAGGTGTGAGCCACCATGCCTGGCCCAAGAAATTTTTAAGTATATGGATGGATTAATACCATTTTTTGTTTTTAATTACATAGTTTCTTATGTACAAGTAAAAAGAAATGTAATGTCTCAGAAGTAATTCAGTTTATCAAACCTTTTTGTAAGGAATGCCAGACCAAATATATTGTGATTCAGCGAGAGGGATTACTGAAGATAGTGATGTTAAAATTTTCAGTGATCTGCGGTTGAAGTCAGAAGTTGTACACACCATTACACTGTTAATTACAGAGTTGTGCAATCACTACAGACAATTTTAGAATATTTTACTATCAGGAAAAAACCTCATATCCACCACTTCTTTCATCCCCCTACCTCTAGGCAATCACTAATTTACTTTCTGTCTCATAGCTCTTCTGGACACGTCGTATAAATGGAATTATATAATATTCTTAGCAAGTTCATCCATATTGTAGCATATGTCAGTATTTCATTCCTTATTATGGCCGAATGAGATTCCATCATGGGGATATACCATGTTTTGTTTATCCATTTGTCAGCTAATGGACATTTAGGTTTGGTTCCACCTTTTGGCTGTCATGAATAATGAATAATATCATTAATAATGCTGCTAAAGAACATTCATGTACAAGTTATCATGTGGACATGTTTTCAGTTGCTTTGGATACCGAGGAGTAGAACAGCTGGGTCAAATAGTAACACTATGGGGAGGGGAACATCACACACTGGGACCTGTTTCGGGGTTGGGGAGCTAGAGGAGGGATAGCATTAGGAGAAATACCTAAGGTAGATGATGGGTTGATGGGTGCAGCAAACTACTATGGCACGTGTATGCCTATGTAACAAACCTGCACGTTCTGCACATGTATCCCAGAGCTTAAAGTATAATTAAAAAAAAAAAAATAGTAACTGTATGTTTAACTTTTTGAGAAACTGTCAGACTATTTTCCAAAGTGACTGTACCATTTTTACATTCCCACCAGCAGTGTTTGAAGGTTTTGATTTCTTGTTGCATGCTTGCCAACACTTGTTATAGTCTGACTTTTTGATTGTAACCATCCTTGTGGGTGGCAAGTGGTATCTTGTTTCCCTGATGGTTAATGGTGTTGATCATGTGCTTATTGGACTCCATCTTCTTTGGAGAAATGTCTATTCAGATCATTTGCCCACTTCTGAATTGGGTTACTTGACATCTTATAATTGAGTTATACGTTTTTTATATCTTCTGAATACAAGCTCCTTGTCAGATTTGCAAATATTTTCTCCCATTTTTTGGATGTTAATTTTTTTAAATAAATTCTCGAGATACCTATGTTTCATTTTATTGAACTCTACTACAGAGTTTTACAATATTTTTATGGTTTGTATTACTTTTGCTTTTACTTGAAGATAATGTAAAAAGTCTATGTATGGTTATGTAATATATAAATATATATAAAATTTCTATGTATTTTATGTAAAATATGCATACACATATATATTTCCAAAGTTTATAAATTATTCTGTTCTTTGTTAATAATGTGGAGAGTGGCCAGTGATGTGGTAAGGAAGTCAGTTTAGACTGTTTTAATGTTATTTTCTTATTTGTGATTATTAACAAAGTTAAATACTTTGTTGCTTATTATCTTTTTGAAAAGTACATATTTCACAACATATGATTCTATAATTGTCTATTTTCTCTTAAAAAACTGTGGTCAAGTGTGGTGTCATGTGGTTGGCACTCTTTCTGCACACCTTCTCATCAACTTGTAAACCCCGTTGGATTCAGTCCTTCATTGAGGGTACTTTGCATGTGTTCTTACATTCAATGAGGTTTCTCAAAGAATTCTACCAGATACATGGAAGGAATTTTCAGTAGCATTTGAGAAGAGTGTATTTCTACTGTTTCTGCAGGAGTGTGGTCAAACAGCACAAATAAAGCCACTTAAGAGATTCTTTACTCATATTAGGTGGACCTGGCTACTTTGGATGAATGTGGGAATACGTCAATTTTTTTCTCTTCATAATACTTTGTAGTGTGGAAGTACTTCTGTGTGCTAGAAGTTGGTTTCATTCTTTTGTTTAGCAGGAGAGAAAGGAAGGTTAAGTAAGTAGCTTGTATGGAAACCTTAATTTAAACCATATACAAATTTATTAATGAATGCTCTGTGGAGTTCATTCTGGTTCTGTGGGCTGCTCGTGATTGCTAATTAAATTTTCTTTCTTTCTTTCCTTTCTTTCTGTCTTTTCTTTTTCTTTTTTTTTTTTTTTTTTTTCTGTGATGGAGTCTCACTCTGTTACCCAAGCTGGAGTGCAGTGGTGCAATCCCGGCTCACGACAACCTCTGCTTCCCGGGGTCAAGCCATTCTCCTGCCTCAGCCTCCCGAATAGCTGGGATTACAGGCGTGTACCACCATGCCTGGCTAATTTTTTTATTTTTAGTAGAGACGGGGTTTCCCCATGCTGGACAGGCTGGTCTTGAACTCCTGACCTCGTGATCCGCCCATCTCAGCCTCCCAAAGTGCTGGTATTACAGGCATGAGCCACCATGCCTGCCTGCTAATTAAATTTTTGAAGGTGATTCTCTATCCCTCCACTCCAATACACACAAGGAAGAAAAAAGATTATTCAGGATTCTGTGATGATTTATGTGGACTATGAAAATGTATTACACCTGTAATCACAGCAATTTGGGAGGCCAAAGCTGGTGGATCACCTGAGGTCAGGAGTTCAAGACCACCCTGGCCAACGTAGTAAAACCCTGTCTCTACTAAAAATACAAAAGTAATCTAGGTTTGGTGACACATGCCTGTAATCCCAGCTACTTGGGAGGCTGAGACAGGAGAATCACTTGAATCTGGGAGGCAGAGGTTGCAGTGAGCCAAGATTGTGCCACTGCACTCCAGCCTGGGTGACAGAGCAAGACTCTGTCTCAAAAAAAAAAAAAAAAAAAAAAAAGTATTAATGTAGTAAAATGAAAGGTAACATTCATGAGTCAAAGAATTCTTAAATGAATTCATGTCCTTTATTTTAGCAAAGCAACTGCCTATCTTTAGTGCCTATGGGGATGTCAGTATTATGAGACCAGGCAATATTGCAACAAAAGGAAGATAAGAAGGAATAGCAAAGAGGGGAAAGGTGTTTTCTCATGTAGGGGAGACCTGTGTATGTTTATAGGCAGGAAGAAACGCTGAACACAGGAGAGGGACTAGGAATCTTATGGATGGAGCTTGGCATGGAAGATGATCATATTCTCCAATATTGAAAAAAGGAAAAGCAGTATTTATAGAGAGAGATTATGAAATTGAAACAAGTTCCATATGGTCTCAATTTCAGAAAAAGAAAAAATGGCTTAAGACATTCTTTATCTTATTTATGTATTGTAAAAAAAAAAAAAAATCCACAAAACAATCCAGCAAATACAAATTGGTGGGGAGAAAAGAAATGGAAAGTTATCCATAGTTTCACCAAGGAGACATCACAGCACTTTTGAGCTGCGTGGAACAGTATAGGATAGTACCAGCCGTGTGTGGTTACTGGGTACTGGAAATGTGGCCAGTGCAACTAAGGAACTGAATTTTTATTTTATTCTATTAATTTAAATAGCCATATGAACAGTGGAGCTTTTTGTTGTTGTTTTGTTTTTTCCCCCTCTAGGAGACAGATTCTCACTCTTTCGCCCAGGCTGGAATGCAGTGGCACAATCTCGGCTTACTGCAGCCTCTGCCTCCTGGGTTCAAGTGATTCTCCTGCCTCAGCCACCTGAGTAGCTGGGATAACAGGCACGTGCCACCACGTCCAGCTAATTTTTGTATTTTTAGTAGAGACAGGTTTTCGCCATGTCGGCCATGTCTGGTCTTGAACTCCTGGCTTTGTGTGATCCATCCCCCTCGGCCTTCCCAAGTGCTGGGATTATAGGCGTGAGCCACTATGCCTGGCCCAGTGGAGTTATTGACCATTCCTTCATCACAGCAAGTTCCACTGGACAACACTACTCTGGAGCATTTCTTCCTTGGCTTTAAGAGTTGTTTCAATGTCGTTGTTGTTCTGGTGAGCATAACAGTGCCTGACTGTATGTTTTGTTAAGTGGCCATCCCTGCTTACTCGTACCAGCCTGTGGGAAGGCATGGGCTTTGTGCAGCCTCCTTCTGAAATTCTTGGACTTCTGCAGTTGTCTCTCACTGAAATATGCCATTATGGAACCATTTTCTTCCCTCTCCATTTCCACCAACTTCTCTTAGGTAGGCTAGATTTTCAGTTTGCAGAATATCCTCTGGCCAGTGCAGGGAGGGTTGGGATATCTCCCTTCTTTATAAGGCATGATCTGGGCTTGGGGGCCACTGTGTGGCCACATTGTCCCAGACTGTAGCAAGCAGACCCTCAGGCTGTACTTGTGGAGGGTAGAAGTCTGAGTGATTGGGGGAGGGAGAAGGTGCCTGGATAGCTGTGTTTCTGTTCTCCATCCCTCTTGCAGTACCACCTCTGGGTCTAGGACTACCTCGACTCCACCCACACTACCCCACCTTTTTGTCTAGGTGCATCCACTGTGGTGTCGTCCACCTGACCTTGGCCTTGCTGAAAAGCCACATCCAGGAGCGACACTGCCAGGTTTTCCACAAATGTGCATTCTGCCCCATGGCCTTCAAGACTGCCAGCAGTACCGCGGACCACAGTGCCACCCAGCACCCCACGCAGCCCCACAGACCCTCCCAGTGAGTGCAGCTCCAGGGCCAGCAGGCCCTGTAGGGCAGAGAGGAGCCTGGGTGATGAGGGGGTGGCATAGGGATGGGTCAGGGAACTGGGATTAGGGGCAGAGATGCCTGGGGTCATACTAAGGATGTCCTGAGGCAGGGGAGCATCCACATTGGCTCAGGGTAGTGCTTTCCCAAAATTTCCCAAACCCTGGTTCAGAGAGAGCAGAGGTGGGTGGAGGGGCTGCATGGTTCTGCCAGCAGAGCCTTGGCCATCTCATTCCCTGGGGCTTGTCTCCTCAGGCTCATTTATAAGTGCTCCTGTGAAATGGTCTTCAACAAGAAGAGGCACATTCAGCAGCATTTTTACCAGAATGTCAGCAAGACGCAGGTGGGCGTCTTCAAGTGCCCTGAGTGCCCACTCTTGTTTGTGCAGAAGCCGGAGTTGATGCAACATGTCAAGGTGGGATGCCTTGGGGGAGGATGCTGGGGAGGAGGGCACATGCCTAGGCCTGGGGGTCTGACTCTGTGCATCTTTCCCCTTGCCCAGTCAGTAATTGCTCTCCCCATCCCCAGAGCACCCACGGTGTTCCCCGAAATGTGGACGAGCTGTCAAGCCTCCAGTCTTCAGCGGACACATCCTCAAGCCGCCCTGGCTCTCGAGTTCCCACTGAGCCCCCAGCCACTAGTGTGGCTGCTCGGAGCAGCTCCCAGCCTTCTGGCCGCTGGGGTAGGCCTGAAGCCCATCGCAGGGTGGAAGCCAGACCGCGGCTGAGGAACACTGGCTGGACCTGTCAGGAGTGCCAGGAGTGGGTTCCGGATCGGGAAAGCTATGTGTCCCACATGAAAAAGAGCCATGGTCGGGTAAGTGCAGCCACACAGTCACAATGCAGAGCCCGGTCCTCTGGACTTCTTTCTGTAAGTCAGAAACCCGAGGTGCTTTGGGCCAGGTGGGTACCACAGATCTTGAGGTCTTTGGGGGTATCCTCCTTTCTGCCCATGGCATCTGAGAAGAAAGATGTACCCAGAACTGTCTTAAGCTCTGATGCTTTGTGTGTTGCCACCTCCTTCCGTAGACATTGAAGCGGTACCCGTGCCGGCAGTGTGAACAGTCCTTCCACACCCCCAACAGCCTGCGCAAACATATCCGCAACAACCACGACACAGTAAAGAAGGTCTACACCTGTGGGTGAGTCCCTGGGATGGTAGTGAGGAGGCCTGAGGTTCAGAAGACTCTGTCCCTGGCACCAAGGGGGTTTTTCTCTGCTGCAAGATCAGGTGTCTAAGACAAGAGACAAGTGAGTTTCCAACAGGAAGAAACTGTGGCTAAGTGAGAAATCAGGGGCACGTCAGAAACCAGCTTCCAGAACCTGGTAGCTCCTGAGCCCTCCCCCATTACTCTAGCCCGGGGCTGCATAGCTTTTCAGTCACGAAGCACCCTGAGGTTTAAGAGGAGGAGTGGTGATGGGACCGTGTACCTCTGAGGCCGAGAGGCTTCTACACCATCTGCCTGTGACTTGGAGTGTACCCGGCCGTTTCACTCTGACTGCTAGCCTAGCACTTGGGTCTCTGGGCAGTGACATAGGGAGTGTCCAGTGAGACTGTGGCTGAGGGCCATGTGTCAAGAATGCAAGTATTCTGATGTGCTATTGTCTGCCACCTTGGCTGGCCTCTGGCTGGATCCCTCTGGGGAGCACCCAGCACCAGCCAGCCCAGGAGTCTGCTCCAGACTCCCTCATTCCTGGCTGTGGTGTGAACAGCACTGGGGGAGCCTGCGGCCCGGACCCTTACTTGACCTTTCTGCTGTGCTTCTACAGGTACTGCACAGAGGACAGCCCCAGCTTTCCTCGGCCCTCCCTCCTGGAGAGCCACATCAGCCTTATGCATGGCATCAGAAACCCTGATTTGAGCCAGACATCCAAAGTCAAGCCTCCGGGTGGACATTCCCCTCAGGTGAGTGTGGGCTCCCTGCCTACCAGAGCTGGCTGCTCAGTGAGGCCTGGAGCTGGAGGGGCATTAGGAAGGCTGCTGCTGTGGCCACAGAGCAATCAGAGTGACAGCTTCCCTCAGTGTGGGTCACTCTCTAGTCCTGTGTGGCCCGCCTGGGCACTGGACACAAGTAGAGGATAAGGACAAAGACCCATAAGGTGGCCTGTCAGCCTTTTGTTACTGTTGCCTCCCTGTCACCATGACCGCCTCTGTAGGTGTGTGCTGTGCTCTGTGGACATTGGAGCATTTTCACATACACCGTTCTCTTTCTGCCTCACAGCGGTCCTGAGGCCGGAGCACGCAGGACTGCCTTGTCAGAGGAGGATAACGATGTTTGGCCCACTTACCTCCCAACCTTCTCACTAGTTATAGGAAGAGCCAGGCCTAGAACCTGCTATCCTGGTTCCTTGCCCTATGATCTCATCCCGGTTCCATGCCCTGTTCCGATTTCTGGAGCAGCCTGGTTTTTCCTCCTCACTGCAGCCTCTTTCCATACCATGGTAGCGGGGCTGTTCCACAGAGGGGTCAGGTATGTCTGGGAAGCCCTAAGAGCCGCCTGGAGTTTCAGGGCATTCTCAAAACTTTCTTCCCTGTTCAAATGATGTTGGCGAAGGCCCTTTCATGCATAGTAGCTGGGGATATTGATTGATTTTTTTTTTGGCAACACCTGTCCATCCTCCCTTCCCCTAGAATGCACATGCCCTTTGACCCACCAATTACGCGTGTAGGATTTATCTATTAGAGGTCTTTTGCCTTGGGCATAGAGAAGTCTGCTCAAGGATGTTTGCTGCAGCACTATGTGCAGTAACACAGATGGAACTTAACTAAATATCTCCCATTGGGCACTTCTCATCTTCACAGTGGGTTAGTGTGCTGCCTTTAGAAGAATGAAGCCTCTGTATGTTCTCCCATGGAGACACACTCCAATACATGTTGTTAAGTAAAAAGCAGAGTGAAGAAAAGCATGCATATGCTAGGTGCGGTGGCTCATGCCTCTAATCCCATCGCTTCGGGAGGCCAAAGTGGAAGGATGACTTGAGCCCAGGAGTTCAAGACCAGCCCGGGCAACATAGGGAGACACTGTCTCTGTAACAAATAAGTAAATAAATTTGCTGGCTGAGGTGGTGTGCTCCTACAGTTCCATCTACTCAGGAGGCTGAGGTGGAAGGATCGCTTAAGCCCTGAGGTCGAGACTGCAGTGAGCTGTGGTCATGCCACTGCACTCTAACCTGGGTAACAAAATGAGACCCTGTCTCAAAAATGAAATGGAATAAAATAAAAAATTAGCCGGGTGTGGTGATGTTCACTTGTTCCAGCTACTCATGAGGTTGAAGTGGGAGGATCGCTTCAGCGCAGGTCAAGGGTGCAGTGAGCTGTGATCGCACCACTGCACTCCTGCCTGGGTAACAAAGTGAGACCCTGCCTCAGAAATCTAAAGAAAAGAAAAGTATTCATGGCATGCCATCATTTTGTCAAAGACAGTAGTTTGGTTTTGTATATGCATAGGGTATCTCTTGGAGGAGTCACAAACCCAGGTAATATGTTCTCTGGATAGCAGGCCTGGGGAGTGGGGTAATCTCTATACCCTTGCCATGCCTTTGGAGTATTGTGCCACGTGCGTAGGTTACATTACAAAACAAAGAATTGAAAGAAACCAAATGTAAACCAGCGTTCAGGGCTGGGGTGACCCTGGCCTGGGTGGTGCCTTTTTTTGAGTCCTTGGGCTCATGGTCATGTCTGGGGGCTCATTCCAGGGCTTGGCCTGGACTCTCCTCACGCTGTCTCTCCTTTCAGGTGAACCATCTGAAAAGACCAGTCAGTGGAGTGGGGGACGCTCCAGGCACCAGCAATGGCGCAACTGTCTCTTCCACCAAAAGGCACAAGTCCCTTTTTCAGTGCGCAAAGTGTAGTTTTGCCACAGACTCAGGGCTCGAGTTTCAGAGCCACATACCTCAGCACCAGGCGGACAGCTCCACAGCCCAGTGTCTCCTCTGTGGTTTGTGCTACACCTCTGCCAGCTCCCTCAGCCGCCACCTCTTCATTGTCCACAAGGTGAGAGACCAGGAGGAGGAGGAGGAGGAGGAGGAAGAGGAGGCGGCGGTGGCAGCGGAGATGGCAGTGGAGGCGGCAGAGCCAGAGGAGGGCTCTGGGGAGGAGGTGCCCATGGAGACTAGAGAGAATGGACTGGAAGAATGTGTTGGCGAGCCTTTGTCGACTGACCCAGAGGCAAGGAGATCGCTGGGCCTGGCCCCTGAGGAGGAGGGTGGCCAAGATGATCACAGTCAACCACAGGCCTCTCAGGACCAGGACAGCCACGCACTGTCCCCTCAGGTGTGACCGGAGGCTTTGCAGTGTGCACGGTCAGGGTGATGCCGAAGTGTCTTCCACCTGCTGTGCAGACCGTGGGAAATAAAAGGCTCTGCCCTCGGTGTGGGTGTGAGTGTGGCCGGTTGTACCGTGGAGTAGTGTCTGCGCTGAGCTGCCAGTGCTGGGCATCCCCCGGCCCCAGGAAGTGTGGGGTCAGCCAGGACCCTCACAACTCTGAATTTGCTTCTGTTATTTATGGCTTTGTGCTGCTTCTTGGTGCCCCATCTCTTGTCTGTCCTTCCAACCCCAGGCTGCTTGTGTGGCCCAACCCCAGTGCTGTCCGCTACGCTTGAACCCCGCAGCGGCTGTGCTCTCCTAGGAGGTTCCTGCTTGTTGCCTTCAGCCAGGGCGCTCCTCAGAGCTCTATTCTCCTGCAGACACCAGCTCTCCTTCCTGCCTTTAGAGCATGAGAAGGAGGGAAATGAGGGCTGCTGACACAGTGCCTCTGGGAGAGCTCTGCCTAGCCTGGTTTGGCGAGGGCCCTTGTTCACTTTGCCCTTCCTCCCTGTCTTCTCTGATTTTTTTCCCTCAAAATAGTCCTGAGAACTAATTGTCACACTGGCTCACCATGTCTCTGTGAGTGGGGTGGGAGAAACCTCTGCTGCACACCTGTTTGGAACCTGGGGAAAGCAGGAGGTAAGGCCAAGGCAGGCAGGCACCAGGAGCCAGACCCTCGAGAAGGTGCTGTGGGTGGGGTTTCGTTCTGCCTTTCCTGGCAGGTGGGGTTGGGGCACACAGACATTGGACTATTTGTACTCCTGCTCTCGTGCCATTTGAGAGGCTGCTGCTCCAGGCAAGCCAGCCCCTCCTCCTCTTGGCTACACTCATGTTGCTCAGACTATATTTCAAATAAAAAATCTTCTCACCATGCAGGTAGGCTCTTGTATTCCTCTCCAAGTGAGCCTGGCCCCACCCTGTTCCACCCAAGGGTCTTTCCCAGACTTCCCCTGTTTGTTCCATCTCTGAGGGATGACAAGACTTCCTACTGTCTAAGGAAGGTCTTCTCTAGATTCTGGAGCTTGTGGTTAGGAAACCAGGAGCCTTGGACTTCTTAGTTCTCTAGAGACCTTCTGAAGGCGAAGGGGAGGGCTCCATAACAGTCAAGTCACCTCCAAGGTCTCCCCGGGCTAGTGGCATTGGCTTTAGGGCCTGTTGAAATTTTCTGGGCACCTTCATCTTTCCTTCAGATGATTTTCAACCTAAGAGAACCACTTACTGGGAAGAAGGGAAAAGGGAATGGAGAAGAGGAATTTTATAATTTTCTTATAGCATTCAAGAGCGTTCTTATTTCTTACAGCATTGCCGCTGCCACAGAGAACTCAGATGTGGCAGAATTGGGATTAGACTTGGGGGACTGGCTGTCTTTTCAGTGATGGTGGAGTCAGGGCCCGCCCGAGCACGAGGAGCAGGCTGTGTGGAGGTGTCCTCTGACTTCTAACCCAGGTGGCAGGGCACTGGGCCCAGCGGGATCTGGCGCAGTAGAGGGAAGAGGGTGCTGGCTGCGTTCATAGAGGTCATCTTTCAAGGAGGCATTAAATATCAATTATAAATTATTAAGTCAGATAAATATGCCTGACCTTTTCACAACTGAAAAAAAAATACATTTTTTTCCCCCTCTATCAAATGCCACGTTTTTAGTGGAAATGCTAATGGCAGTGGGAAAGGTTGCCTCAGTTTCGGAGAGACTCTCACCGTCTGCACCCTTTTAATGACTGTTCTTCCTGGCAAGGTTTCTACCTCCCTGCCTTCCACACTGGCAGGGGGCAATCCAGGCCTATTTCCAGCTACCTGGAAAGCCAGAGCTAGCTGTGCTGTAGCTGTTGTCCCATCCCTAATTCTAGTTGCAGGGAGCCATCCGTGTACCCTGGGTCCATTCACAGGAACAGGTTCCAGAGGAGGCTGATAGAAGGGTTTGAAATGACTGACTGAGTCCCTTCCTGCTCGGACACCGTGATAGCTGGCGAGCAGGCAGAGACGGTGGAATTGTATGTATACCTGACCCCAGATATACATCTCTTTCCTGGGAAGAGCATGAGTTGGAAAAATGCTGAGCCACTCCCTGGGAAACCTGGGAGTGGAAACCTGGCCTGGATTCTGCCTTTAACCAGCTCTTAACAAATCCCTTACCCTCACTGTCTCCTCCTCTTCACAATAGAGTTAGTAATTCCCATCCAACTGGCTTCACAGCCTTTTGTGAGCTCATGAATGTGAAAGTGTTTTCTAGTTTATAAAACACTATATGTATGTGGGGAGATCTTTGCATGACCTTCGGGCATGGAGGGTGGAGCACATTTTGTCTGCTGTTTGGACTTGGATGCTGATTATCAGTTATGAAGTGGCCCAGGACACCTAGCCATTATTTAGTGAGAGTGATGATGATAACAGTTTAAGCCCTGCTTGTGTGTCCAGCATCTTGCTGAACGCTTTCTGGTGATTCTCTCCTTTAATCCTCACAAAGATCTCACAGTTGTCCTCCATTTTACAGAGAAGAGAACTGAGGCTCATAGAGGTTATAAACCATGTGCAGTGGCTACCTGTAGTGATGGTGCTGAGTCAAGCTGTCAACCCCTGTGCTCCTCAGTGACTAAGACTGCTTTGACAGGCTGCCAGCCTGTCAGTGGTGTGCAGCCTTCCAGACGTTTGCTTTCCTACTTCTGTAGTTGGGGTGCCCCTCCAAGTGCCAGGTTCTCTTTGGAGTCCATCTGTGCCTTGTCACCCCAAGGAGGGCCTTGAGCATCACACTGTGACATTCCGAAACACGTGTGGTGTCTCTACAACCTTTCATTCTCATTGAGATTTACCTTGCCATTTGAACACCATCATTTTTTGAGAACTGTCTAGAAAAGATTGCCTAACCCTCACAGGGAACGCATGGTTCCCTCAGAGTCCAGTATCTTCTGGTCTTTTCTTTTTCAAGATTTTTTTAATGGTTGTGCTATCATTTGTCATCATCAGAAAATGCTTGCTGTAACAAGCATTTATCTTCACACTATACTGCAGTGAAGGCTCTATTGATCAAATTAAACAGATAAGATCCCTACCCTTGTAGAAACTACAATTTAATACACTCTAAGACTTGACAAATTACTTAGTATTTATTTTCTAACTGCTTTATCTCTGTAAAATGATATGCTCAATTACTATAAGCTAATGGTTGTAGAAAGAACTTTCCCCTTAACTTACGTAAACAGTCTGGTTTTAAAAAATTTAACAATTGTGGCCCAGTAACCTCAACACTTTGCCTTCCCCAAGACTGACTGAGGAACCTCTGCCCCGTTCACCGCTGTATATTCAGCACCAGGCAATTTCTTTTATTTTCTGTTTGTTTGTTTTGAAAAATTAATACATATACATGGTAAGACATTCCACAATACAAAAAATACAATTGTATTCCGCAATACAAAAGAGTATACAGTAAACAGTAAACTTCCCCATGGAGGTCAGCCTCTAGTCCCCTCTCCAGAGTTAATCACTGTTATCTATATGTTGTGTATCCTTTCAGAGCAATTCTATGCATTTACAAGTTTATAAATATGTATATTTATATATCTATTTTTAATACAAATAGTAGAATTCTATATACAGTGTTCTGAAGCTTGCTTTCTTCTCTTATATAGTATTTTGGAGATTATTCCAAATTCATACGTTGGGTCAGAGTAATTCTTTAAAAGTTCCTTGCATATAATAGTGGTTCAAAAAGTATATGGATGAGTGAGCGAATGCCTGCATGAATGAATGGATCTGATTCAACTGGTAGCCACAGCTGTTCTCTCGGGGTCTGATCTAATCAAGACAGCACCTTCTAGATTCTAGAATGTGTCCCCCTGACTAAGGCGTTCAGAATACTATTCACCTTCTCCAGCAGATGCCACAGGAACGGGGCACAGGAAGCCTTGGGCCCTTGGAGGAAAAAGTCGAGACTAGGACCTCAGGTCCCAAGTAAGGGGTTTTTTCGGGTTCCTACTTAAAATGCGTTTTTCTTTATTGGAAAATGATGTAACACTTTAGAGAAAATTAAAAAGCACACATATTTATAAATCTCTTCCTTCTACCATTGCGGTTGTTTTCATTTTTGCCTATCACTTTCCAGTTCTTACTCAGCACATTGGTAATTGAATTTATAGTAAAATGATGATAGTAGTAGTGGTTAACATTGAACATTTCTATTTGGCAGACATTATTCTCAAATTAGTTTCATAACAATCCTGCAAGATACATAATACTATTCTTTTGGAGGCCATAAAATTGAGGTTCAGAGTAGTCGAACGACTTTCTTAAGGCCATGGAGCTAATAAGCGGCAGAGCTGAAGTTCACACTCAGGGGTGACAGATACTATACTGTCTCTCATTTTGTACCCTACTTTTCTCCACTGAACATGAAAAATGTCCAGTACCTGTTTCTACGTAGCCTTTAAGTCATCATTTCTAATAACTGTAATCACTTTCATCATGCCAAATCAGTATAATTAATAATCTCCTGTTCAACATTTAAATTTTCTACTTTGTCAGTGCAGTGAAGAGTCCTGGGCATAGAGCTTTTTGCTTCTGCAGAATTATTTCCTTGGGAGTTTAGCCCTATTTTTTTCTTGGGTAAACTCACTGGAAGAATGATGGAATGGAGAAGGCCATTGTCATAATCGTAAGCAGATACCCTAGGGTGCAGTCTCATTTCTGTAAGTGACCATCATTTGGTCTCTCCTGGCCTTAGTTCTCTTATCTGTCAAATGATGGGGTTGGTTTATATCTCTGTGGATCTTGATTTTTATCTTCCCATTCTGTACACGTTCACGTCAAAATAGACCTTCCTAAAGGCAAGAACTTGTATTTCCTCTTGCTTAATTTTTTTGTTTACTTTTGACCTAGATATATATAAAAATGGGAAAGGTCCCTCCTACTCAGCTCTTCAGCATTATCACTTTTATTTACATTTATTTGTTTTTCAGTTTGCATTAGATTCATGCTTTTTCAGATAGAATTCTAGCTCTTTATGTGTACCTGTTTCTTTTAAAAATCTCATCATTGTTAATCATCCTAAATTGTATAACTTTTAAAATTTTATTACTTTCTTTTTTTAGAGACAGGGTCTGGTTCTGTTACCCATGTTGGAGTGCAATGGCACAATCATAGCTCACTATAACCTCGAACTCCTGGGCTCAACTGATTCTCCCACCTCAGCTTCCAAAGTAGCTGGGACTACAGGTGTGTGCCACCATGCCTGACTAATTTTGTTATTGTCTTTTTAGAGATGAGATCTTGCTATATTGCCCAGGCTGGTCTTGAACTCTTGAGCTCAAGGGATCCTCCTGCCTTGGCCTCCCAAAGTGCTGGGATTACAGGTGTGAGCCATTGTACCTTGCTTTTTTTTTTTTTTTTCTTTTGTCAAACCTTTTGAAGTTTGAACTTTGTCTACTTTGTAACTTCCAAGCATCTTCAAATCCTTTTGTGACCAGGCATGTTTTCATTAGGGTCTGTGGTACAGGTGAATTCTTCAGTTGGTTCATTGTGTCGCACATTGGCCTTTAAAAATGCTCTTATTTTATATCTATATATATACACCCATTTACAGATTTAAATTGAGGTTTCAGTGCATGAATACTAAAATCAACAAATACTTTGACCATAAGGAAAAGGGATGCGGAAGGATGTGATAAAGCCATGTAAATCCATTCTAACCAGGAGAAGCTTCCATTACAATGAGGACCCAAGTCACAGTGGATCTGCAGCACCCTCATGTTTCATGAATGGGTGTGGGATAATACGTAGAGTGTTCATCCAGATCTGCTGAATCACTTTGCTTCTTGGCCTTTTGGCTGAAATCAAGTACAGACCTATCAGATCTCAGATTTAATCCTGTGGGCTTTGCCTCACTTCTGTATGAAAATGGGGATAGTAGATGATGCATTTGATGTTTGAAGAGAGTGATTAAGCTCCTCTTCAATCTGGCATTCATTAAACTTGGAAGCCCTGCTGATTCTAGGTCTCCCCTTTCAATTACAGTACAGGGGACACACATAATCCCTACTTTTCTGTGGGCTTTTTAGTCCATGAAACAATTTGCTTAGAATTTTCCCCTAAGATCCATTGTGCATAACAGGGCTGAATATTCTTGGTATCTGAAGAAGAGGGTAGGTGCTGCTTTCTAAGAAGCCCTTTGGCTGGGTATGGTGGCTCATGCTTGTAATCCCAGCATTTTGGTAGGCCGAGGTGGGCAGATCACCTGAGGTCAGGAGTTGGAGACCAGCCTGGCTAACATGGTGAAACCCCATTTCTACTAAAAATACAAAAAATTAGTCGGGCGTGGTGGCTCGCACCTATAATCTCAGCTATTTGGGAAGTTGAGACAGGAAAATCACTTGAACCTTGAGGGTGGAGGTTGCAGTGGGCCAAGATCGCACCATTGCATTCCAGCTTAGGCAACAAGAGTGAAATTCTGTCTCGAAAAAAAAAAGCTCTTTGCCTGTGGAGGAAGGGTTTTGATATGATTTTAAAATGGGGAAAAGGAGAAGAAATGGAAGTTGGGTGGGGAGGTGATGGTGGGAAAAGGAATAGAAATTTGTGGAGGAGAAGGCAGAATAATTTGAACAGACGAGAGTTTAGAACCTGGAAACAGTGCATTTTTAAGACAGGGAGAGACAGAAGTGGTGCTGGTGAACTCAAAAGGGAGATAGTGGCTTGATTTGTCAACGGCAGCCTTTGGGTGAGCAGCAATTGTGGCAGCAGTTCCCCGGAAGTATTACATTTTAAAATTTGTATTCATTTATTTATTTTGAGACAGAATCTCACTGTTGGCCAGGATGGTGTGAAGTGGTGTGATCTCGGCTCACTGCAACCTCTACCCCCCGGGTTCAAGCAATTCTCCTGTCTCAGCCTCCCGAGTAGCTGAAATTACAGGCTCCCACCACCACAGTTGGCTAATTTTTGTATTTTTAGTGGAGATGAGGTTTTGCCATGTTGGCCAGACTGGTCTTGAACTCCTGACCTCAGATGATCCACCTGCCTTGGCCTCTCAAAGTGCTAGGATTACAGGTGTGAGCCACCACGCCCGGCCAGTATTAACATTTTTTTAAGGAATGAGAAGATATAGCTGTTGAGGAAAAGGAGGACTGAGATTCAAAGAGTTCCTTGGAAAAAAGCAAAGACTTGAAAGGGAGGAAAAAGACTACAGCTAGTGCTCGACTTACGACCACGGTCGGGACCGCGGACCGGTCGTAACACGATTTGGTCGTAAGTTGAGTAGGCTATATGTACAGGTGAAATGGTGCACACGGAGATGGTAGTGCTGCCGGAAGCTGGTCCGCACTGTCGTATGCCCAGCTGGGCAACGTTTGCGCTGCCAGACGCGGAGCAGTCGTGGCTAGCGATTGTGGTCGTAAAGTCAAATGGTCGTAAGTTGCATAGGTGGTAAGTTGATCAATACCTGTAGTTTAACCTTGGGAGAAGACTGGGAGAGGCCTGGGCTGGGAAGAGTCTTTTCTAGGTTCCCTTGAAGATGTGGAGTTTATATCCTGGGCCCAACAGACTAATTGTTGGCTCCTGACCACACACCCTCTTATCTAATGATTGCTTTATTTTGGGACATGCCTAGATTTGTCCTGCATGGAATCGGAGCAGGCGGGCTGGGGAAGACACTTGGCTGTGGCAGCTCTATCCTTGAGTCCCAAATTCCCTTTCCAATCAAATGAGAATCGGGAGTGACTTCTCATTGCCAGTAATCCTTTAATTGGTGTCCATTTACCCAAGCGCAGCTGTGGCCACACAGCTCTCCGGTCCCTGGATAGAAGCATGCCAGAGTGGCCAGCTCATCCCAGAGCGGCAGGACCTGGAGTGTCCACCCTTTTGGAACAGAGGCTCAGCTGCCTGAGCTGGGAGCTGTGGCAGCTCTTGGAGGGAGGTGAGACAAGCAGCAAAGAGCCCTGCAGACCAGCTGGCAGGAAGGGGCGCTTGCAGCACAAGGCAGTGAGTTCCCACGGGAGGGCAGGATCAGCAGAAAGAACTGGGCTTTGTTGAACTCAGAGCTAAGACTTTAGAATGAGTGGAATCAAGAGAAGGAAAAATAGAGGAAACTGAAGGAGTTGGATAGGTATTTGATTAATTTACGATGCTGTTAATGACACGCATTGAGATGTGGTTTGAGGAGCTTTGAGGACTGGCGTGCAAGCCACTGATGCTTCATAAGCAAGTTTTCAGTGACCCCTGACCTGTGTCACAGCTTGTGGAAAGGGCACCTCAGCACGAGTCCACATGAGTGCTAGAGAGGCAAAATAAGACCTTGGAAGTCTTCTGACCAGAATGAAGGTGATGGTCACTGTACTCTACTTTGTCCTCAAAAGCTCACGTGGGAAGTGTGACCATTCATGGGACAGTAATTTGAGGTAAGCATTGGCAAAGTGGCTGCATCCAGAGAGGAACATCTGGCATGGCCTGAGGCTCTCAGGGCCATTTCGTTCAAGGAGTGGTTGAAGGAACTTAATGTTTCATCAAGAAAAGAGATATTTCATGATCAGTATTTTCACATCTTTGCAGGGCTCGCATATCAAAAAGGCGTCTCGACTTCTGTGTGGCTCCAGAGCAGAATTTGACTCAGGACAAAAGGGAAATCTGCCTGAAAATGAAATGGGCTGCTTGGGGGAGTAGCACATTCCCACTCCTTGGAAACGTGCAGGCACAGGCTAGGGCCCCTCCACCAGGGTTGTCTAGACAGTGCTGAGGCCCTGCAGTGGCAGGAAGGGGACAGAGGTATAGGGAGTACTTAATGATGGCCCTTCCTGCCAACTGGGATCAGTCCCTGCCGCCCATTTCCTCTCCTCCACATAGATAGGACCACATGTGTCTCCCCTTAGTCTCTCTCTGTCCCAGGCCTAGGGACCAACTCTGGCTCCTGGGTGCTCCATGTTAATCCTCAGGGACTGGCATCTGGCCACTGCCTTTGGGTGGGCTGGCTCTGACCTTATGTTTCAGCTCTGGTCATTGGGTTGCTTCCACCTTGTTCGGGAGACTAATGATTGCAACTTCATAACCCAGTTCTGTTAACCCATTATTGCTTGATATTGTGGCTGGCTCCTTGGGCTCTTTGGAGAAGTTTGGTAGTAAAGTGAAGGCGGGGCTGATAGGGCGTGGTAGCTTACACCTGTAATCCCAGCACTTTGGGAGTCCGAGGCAGGGGGATCGCTTGAGCCCAGGAGTTGGAGACCAGGTTGAGCAATATTGGGAGACACTGTTTCTTCAAAAAATTTAAGAAAAGAAATTAGCTGGGTGTGGTGGTGTGTGCCTATAGTCCTAGCACTTTGGGAGGCTGAGGGGGAGGATCACTTGAGCCCAGGAGGTCAAGGCCGCAGTGAGCCATGATCACACTACTGCACTCCAGTCTGGGTGACGAGTGAGTGACCCTGGGTGACCCTGTCTCAACAAAAAAAAGGGTAAACATTTTAGAGATAAGCAAACATTTGATCATCCTCAGGCAGTGGGGAGAGGGAAGGAGGCCTGGCAGGGGAGGCAGAGAGCTTTTAGAGTAAGGCTGCTGAGAAGGCCGGCAGTTTGAGAGGCTTGGAAAGGAAGAAAACATAGGCAGCAGAGGTTAGTGTGACCACGGATGATACAGACAACCTGTCCTTAAAGTAGATGTCCTTGCCCAGTGGTCTCACTTTCTCTGTATTTTGAAGGAACAGTTGACCACTGCAAGTGAGGAAGGCAAAAGGAGATTGTAATCTTTTTTGGAATAGTTGCTGGAGGGAAAGGAAAAGTTCAGCTTGGGAGAATGTAAAAGGATTGCCAAGCTTCCCGAGCCTGGACTTAGGCTGGAAACCAGAAATGTTGGCCAACCCTGGAACAGAAAGCCCACAACCCAATTCCAGGTTAGGAACTTGCCAGGTAAACTTAGCAGAGGGCCAAGGGCAAGTGCAATGAGTTCCCTAAAGAAGGAGTAGTTGAAGTTATTGTCCACTTTGCACTGTGTTCATGTGTGTATAGGGATGAGGAGGGGTTGGAGCCAGGAAGGAGTTCAAGAGCATAGAGGCTACAGGGGAGCTGACATTTTAGAGGTAGAAAAATTCCCGGTGACAAGGTTCAAGTGGTGGGTGTTTGAGATGTGAAAGGGAAGTGAGGGTGAAGTTCTTTGTGAAGACAGGGTCATTGGACCTCTGCCAGGGTGTTGGCTGTCATCAGAGAGGCTAGGATGATGGTAGGGGACCAGAACCCACTGTGGGTGCACTCCATGTGAGGTGACCATTGGTTTTCATCAGTTCAGGTGGATGGTCAAGGGGAATGTGGAATGGTGTCCTGATGGCTAATAATATTGGGGCTAAGGATTGGGTAACGCATGGCATGGCCAGTGCTTCAAAGGAGGGTGGATTGTCCCCTTGGAGTTTTGTTAGCCCTGGAAGAGAGGGGGCTGGGTAGGAGGGGGAAGGGACAGAACTAAGTTAAAATAAAAGGCATGTTCAAAATCATTCAGACCTTGTTGAGAGGGGCTGGCCTAGTTGGGTCTGAGTGTCCTCGGAGATTCCGCCATTCTCTAACAGGGGGCAGCTTCCTTTGTTGCCGTGTGTTCACTAACACAAAAACAGGCCCAAGATTTTCCTACTACAAGGACCCAGTTTATTCTGGGGCCCCAGGAAGTTCAAAATAATGAGAGAAGGGATCCTGGCACCAATAACAAATTCCTACAGTGCTTCTTCAGTACATGGCAAACACTGACTGCCTTGTGCTGCGTTGTTTGCTTTGTTTGTTTGAGACAGGGTCTCGCTCTGTCACCAGACTTGGGTTCAGTGGTGCAATCACGGCTCACTGCAGCCTCCAACTCCTGGGCTCACGTCCTCCCACCTCAGCCTCCTGAGTAGCTAGGACCGCAGATGTGTGGCCAGCTAATTTTTAATTTTTTTGTGGAGATGGGATCTCACTGTCTTGCCCAGGCTGGTCTCAAACTCCCAGACTCAAGCAATCCTCCTGCCTTGGCCTCCCAAAGTGCTGGGATTACATGTGTGAGCCACTTTGCCTGGCCACTATTACTTCCTAATGCAGAACCAAGGCACGTGCTCCTCTGTGCTCTTTCAGCACCATGTACAAACCTCTATCACAGGATTTGTAATGATTCTGTTTTAATTGTCCTCTCTTCAGGCTTGAGACGTTCTTGAGGGCAGAGACTATAACTTATTCATCTCTCTACCCTCAGCACCTGGCATCATGCCTCACATATAATAGTTAATAAATACTTGCTGAATGAACAGCTGTGACCTTCAGGATCATAAATGGAATGCCCCACTCCATTTTACAGAAGAGAAAGCTAAAGCTCAGGGATGGCAAAACATTTGGCCAAGGTCACACAGCTGCTCAGCCTCTGGACTCCTAGCCTAGTCCTTGTTAGACAAGGAGGTTCAAGTGGTGGGTATTTGATTGGGATGCACACAACTTTCCACGTCCTCTTTCTCTTGTTAGACTGTGAGCTTGGAGAGGAAGACATTATTGACCTCTCCAACCCTGAGTGCCTTGACGTTCCTTACTCAGCTCGGCCCCTATCACGAACTTGGTTGAAGACAGAGAAAGTCTGCTTGTTAAATTTGCAGAGAGCAGGAAGCTGGGCTCCAAATATTGGCCAGACGTGGTGGCTCATGCCTGTAATCCCAACACTTTTGGAGGCTGAGGCAGCAGGCTCGCCTGAGCTCAGGAGTTCAAGACCAGCCTGGGCAACATAGTGAGAAAAAAAGCCACTTTTTTTTTCTCTTAAAAAAATGCTGGGAAGGATAGATTAACTTGTAGGTTAGCACTAGATGATGGGCAGAATTTAAAAAGATCTAGACAATGTGGAAAGGAAGTGTAAGAATAGGAAGATGAGCTTTAACTTAAACCAAAAAGGTAAGATTTTGTATGTAGGATAATAAGACTTTAGGAGTGGGGAAGACTGATGAACAGGGGTTGCTTGTTGAAAACTCACAGGCTCCATGAAAACTGAGTCAGTGAAATAATTTGGCTGTCAGTCGGGAAAGTTGTTAACCATGTCTGGAACCCAGACCCACACTAATTTTGGTGCTAATTTAGTTGTAGGTTGCTATGGTCTCACCTCTGCAGGGGCCACATTTTCAAAAGGAAATTGGTAAGATGGAGTGGGTAACTAGTGGCACCATATCCACTGTCATAGGGGAAATGGCCTGGAAAGGAAGTCCAGAGTCCCCAGAGTGCTAGGTAAGGTCCCAAGGCCCTAGCCCCTGCCTCGTCATCCTCTCTATTTCGTACTCCAGTGACATGCACACGCCTGTTTCATACCCCCATATCTTTATACATACTGTTCCCTCTATCTGGAATATTCGGTGCCTCCTGCCTCTCACCCATTGCAGTCCACTTGGTGAGCATCTATGTAATTTACAAAATCCTTCTCAAGCTTTACCTTCTTCCTTGTGGTTGGACATAGATGCTCAGTGCTGCAAAGAAAAATTAGCACTGAGACAAAGGACCTTTCAGCAATGCAGTTTTTACTTCCTGGACTGCAGGAAAGGTACTCTTGCTAGCCAGCTTGCCTAAGAGCACAACGAACAAAGGAAAACGGACAAATTTATCCCTTACACATTTGGGGTTGTCCTTACTGCTGTGTCTGATCTCCGTTGGCTGGACCCAGACTTTACAATCTAAACTAAACCCCGACTGGTTAATAATTTAAAACTTTTCTAGACAGGTAAAAGCATGGATAGCTGGGACATGCCTGAGTACATCCAACACAGATATCTTGTTTAAAGTACAAGGACGTAGAATGTACTACATGCCTGTAAGCATGGCATGTCTAATAGCTACATAGGATAGGGTGTAACAAAGTTATTAGCACACTTATTCTTTAGCAAGAAAGGAAACTTTAAAAAGGAACTTTTCTACTTCCCACACTTGTAAAACTGTCCTAATCCAGGTAGAACTAACAACTCTTTTCTCTAAACATTGGTGCTCCCCTATACATAGTTTTAGAATTGTATGTTTTCCCCTGCATGGTATGTTGCCTGTCCCACCTATTAGACTGTGAGCTTTTTACAGGCAGAGATCCTGCGACCCTGCCTCTAGCACCCATGCCCTAACCTGAAACACGGGTCTTCTCATGCTTTCCCACCCACGCCTTTTTTTCTCTGCTGCTTGAACCAGCATACACGACTTACACAAATGAACCAAAACTTCAAGTGAGTTTTCAAATATTTGAAGGACTACCCTGTAGATGACTGAAGATTCTGTGCACCTCCAGAGAGCCAAGAGCAAGAATGGGGACATGTGATGAGGAGATGAATTGGGGACCACTAGGAGAGAATACTTTAATATTGGTCAGGATGCTTCTCCCAACAGAAGCCTACACTGGAAATAGCGTGAGCAAAGGGAGAACTTCTTTGGTACACAGTTTCCAAGGAAAATTTGAACTGCCAACCTGCAGGAAGGCCAGGGACAAAGCCGGACCGCAGGAACACCTGAACAAGGGCACCTGAAAGCCAGCAGGACCCTGTGCCCTTCATCTCTGCTTCTGTCTGTGCAGACTTCCTTATTCGCCACTGTAAACTGGCTTACTCCACACAGCAGGAAACAGGGGGCTGCTGACAGCTGGGGCCTCACAGCTCAGTTTTCCACCAAAGAGGGTCTGGTTTTCTTTTCCAATTCCAGTTAAAAATGTTTTAGAGAACATTATTGGCACAACCAGGGTCTATAGTCAGGGAGATGGGGTACCATGAATAGCCTGGCTTGAGTTTCATGCCAGTCAACTGAAGCCAGGACTGGGATCATCTGGGGACAAGGTAGTTGCCATTGGAACCATACAGAGGAGGGGAAAGTCGTTTCCAAAAGGAGTGGGGTGGGTGCAGCTTGGAAAGCAGAGGGGTTGGACTCCTTTGCTCCCACGTCCAACAATTACAGCCAGCGAGCTTCAGGTACTTTCTGGATGCTTTCAGGAAAATAGGAGAAGGAAGGATGGATAAAAGTCTGCGGGCATTTCCAATATTTAGACCAGGTTTCGGCCGTGCTTGGCACTAGTTCTCGGAAACTGTTGCATGATGATTTTTCTGGGCATCAGGACTCAGCCCATTTCCCCCTCTGGTGCTGAGAAACGGAGGCTGAAGGAGTGAAGAAGGAGGTTCAGTTATTCTAGAAGTGTTAAATGACCCCCTAATCTATGAAAGCCACTGGGGGTGAGGGGGCAGACAGGAGAGAGAGACCCCAGGGGTTCCCGCCTCCCAGGGCCTCTAATGGAGGTGGCCGGGCTCGTCTGCGTGCTGGACCAACAGCCACCGGCGAGGCGCGGCGAGGGTCAGTCGGGGCTGGTGCCGGGAAGAGGGCCGGTTCTGCGGCTCCTCGGCCTCCCGCCATCTGGCCCGAGCTGACCGGCGGTTGACCTGGCTCCCTGGCCCCGGCCAGGCCTCGCGGACCCTTCGTTTGCAACACGGGACAGGAGCAGCGGAGGCGGCCGGCGGGGAGCCGGGTCCTGGGAGCGCCAGGCGGGGGCCTGTCCCGGTCTCCGAGTGCAGGGCCCCCCGCGCCTTCCTCCCGAGACCTCCGGGCCTCGCCCGACGGGGCGCCGCCGCCGACACCAGGCCCGCCGAGGCGGCGGACGCGGACCGGCCCCGGGGGCGGGCACTTGGGGCCCGGCGCCCCCCGGCGTCCCGGGGCCGCGCTGCCCGGGCCGGGGGAGGGACAGCAGCAGGTGACGACGGCCACCGGCTATAAATAGGGGCGCGCGTCAGCCGCGGGCGGGAGCGGCGGCGGCGGGCAGGGGCCGGGAGGGAGGGCGAGGCGGCGGCGGGTGCGGGCCGGTGGTCGGGGAGGGCGGCGTCATGGGGTCGCGGAGGGCCCCCAGCCGAGGCTGGGGCGCGGGCGGGCGGTCGGGGTCCGCGGGCGACGGCGAGGACGACGGCCCGGTGTGGATCCCCAGCCCGGCCAGCCGCAGCTACCTGCTCAGCGTGCGACCCGAGACCAGGTGAGTGGACCGAGGGGCAGGGTGGTCCCGCGCCCCCGGAAGGGCGGCCTGGCCCCTGGAGGCGTGGGCTGGGCCTGCGCCCTCGAGCTCTCTCGGCCCCAAGGCCCAGGGCCTGGGGACGTGGCTGGGCTGGAGTGGCCTTCAGGGCCCCTTGAGACCCCTCATGATCCACAGGCCTCAGGCCTCTGGCAATGCCAGTCTCAAGAGAGGACAAAGGCTCCACTTGGGGAGATCTCACTGGGGCCTGAGGGCTTTCCTTACCTCCCCGCCCCTACCCGGCTGCTCCCTGGTTTGGGATTCCACAGCTAGCGATAAGGAAAGCCAGAGTGGCTGAAATTCCTCCCTGGCATAAAGGGAGGGGGAGAGCACTGGTGGGGACAGGGAAGGGGTGCTGGGGGGCTGCCCAGAGTAGGGGCTGCTTAGCTCAGGGTGGGGAGGGTCCCCAGGAAGAAACAAACCTTTGTAAATAAGGTTCCTCCTCCGGGCCCAGGACTTGGGTCTTCGCCGGACTTGAGTGGGGGCTGGTGAGATGTGGGGTGGGGAGAGGTACTGTCTGGGGACGCTGGGAATTCAGGACTTGGAGCTCTAAGGGAGCCACGTGCCCTGTCCAGTGTGGGGAATTGAAATGCCAAGGGAGGTGTGGAACTGATGAACCCTTCGCTGGTCTTCCAAGAGTTAAAGAGGTGTGGAAGCTATGTTTTAGGAGCCAGGCCACCCACAGATAGAAAGACACAAAGACAACAGACACACATACAGGCAATCAAAGGCACACAGACACACATGGACACATGCATTGCCATGGAGACAGGCACTTCCTGCTCCCTGCGGGCAGCTCAATTTCCCTCCATTTCTGGAGTCTATTTTCCAAGGGGACTTGTGTTGAGATAGTGGTTTTTCATAGCCTGAGAACTTGGCGTGTGTATTATGCAGAAAATAGCCATTCCTCCAAGAGGCTGTCCAGAGACCTCTTGTTCTCCATTCCTAAAGCAGCATAAAAACAGGCATCAAGGACATTCAGGAAAAGTCCTGGGCACTTCCTCGTGAATTGGCTGAGTCCTGTTGACCTTGGAGTTGGGAAAGTTCAAATGTAACTGGAACCGGTTTCTGCATAAAACTCGTCAAATGGTGTCACATGTCTGTGGCAGAGCTGAGGACTGATGTTAGTGACTGAGTCAGACTCAACAAGGCCCCAGGCTGCCAGGAAAGAATACCCCTTTTTCCTACTCCTGGCTCTACAGATAAACCGGGATGAAATTTGGACATTTATTCCAGTCCCTAGAGAGGCTGACTCCCTGTGGGAGCCTCACACTTGTCACAGTGACTTCTCTAGGCTTTGCCTCCTGTGTTTGGCCTTTGTCAATACCAGTGGAGCAAACAGAAGAGGCAGAAGTGGGGTCCTTCTTGGAGACAGCAGCAATGGAGGAAGGGAGGAAAGAGTACCTTGAAAACCTGTCAGAATGGGGAGGGCAGGGGACCTGGGCTCTTAGGAAAAGGGCTGGAGAATGGAACAGTGCTGCTACCTGGCTGAGCAGTTGTATGGTAGATAAATGTTAGTTGTACACCTCACGGCCGTAAAGCTTGTGCCAGCCTGAGAGCTGGAGGTGGGATAGAGGTGGCTGGCTTAAGTCCCTTTGGACCTAAATGGGAATGTTCTTAAAAGGAGTTTCTTTCATCAGGTACCTGGAGGGGCAGGACAGGAGGAGTGGGAGAGAGCTTTGGACTTTGGGCTGTGTTTTGCCCCTGCAGAGTTTTTTACTGCTCCTGCCAGCTAGCCACAGACCCCTAGAGGTTCTGAGAGACAAGGACAGCCAGATTTATCTGGTCTCTGGAAAAGCCTTTGGCCAAAATGGGGAGAATGTGACTGGGGCTGCAGTGGGGAGTGGAGAGGGCGAGGCAATTCCCACTTCTCTAGCAAGGGCTGACCTGTGTTGGAGGGAGACCTGACACTGCTGGCTGTCCCTCAGAACAGCCTCACTGCTTGTGTGGGTGGGGAGGGCTCTCTAGAGACAGGGAGAAGCACAGTCCCTTGAGAATTTTGCCAGCTATATTGGTTCCAGCCCAGCTGAGCCCTGACTATGCCAGAGTCCTGACCGAATGGCAAGCTCTATCCCCACTCACTCTTGGCTCCAACATCTTCTGGGTTTACCTTCACACGGGTCTGTTGTGGAGCTCTTCAGGCATCATTCTCATGGGCCCCTGTGAGGAGGGGCTGCCCGGGGAGCTGATGGACCGCTGAGCTGGTGGACACCACAGGCCTTGGTGGAGGGCCCAGAGCCTATCTCTTTATGCACCTCTCTCTACCCCACAGCTCTGAAAGGGTTTCCAATCCATGTCTGTGCAAGAATATTTCCAGTGCCCACTGGGGTCAGAGGCCCAACATGCTGATAGTCCCACCAAACTGTAGGCCCAGCCCTTCGTCACCGGCACCTGGGACCTTATCCCTATGGGACAGCGAGATGTGGGTAGGCTAGCGAAGTTAAGGGGCTACAACTGGGTAGAGGAGGTTATGATTCATTAGCTTCTACGGACACTCAGAAGTTCCAGAAGCCCCTGCCCCTGAATTCTTGGTCCAGGTGGGCTCAGAAGTCACAGAATCTATGATGTTACTACATCCAGCTTTGAAACAAACGCTGCCGTTCAGCGTGGGTCAGCCAGGCTGTATAGGGCTTTTAGGGAATCTGAGGTGTCTGGCCAGGATTGTCCTAGGACCTTTTATGTCCCAGAATAGATGAAAGTCAGGAGGAATGGAGGCCCCCAGCTTCCGTGGTCAGTTCTGGTTTTCTCTAGCCTACTTCGCTCTTTTATGTATTTATTTTTTAAGTTTAGTTTTTTTGTTTTTTTTTTTTTTGAGATGGAGCCTCGCTCTGTCACCCAGGCTGGAGTACAGTGGTGTGATCTCTGCTCACTGCTGCAACCTCCGCCTCCTGGATTTAAGCAATTCTCCTGCCTCAGTCTCCCAGGTAGCCTCCCGAGTACTCTGGGATTACAGACGCCTGCCACGGTGCCCAGCTAATTTTTGTGTTCTTAGTAGAGACGGGATTTCACCCTGTTGGTCAGGCTGGTCTTGAACTTCTGACCTCAGGTGACCTGCCCGCCTTGGCCTCCCAAAGTGTGGGATTACAGGCATGAGCCGGCCAAGTTTAGTTTTTAATTATTTATTTTTTATAAAGATGGGGTCTTGCTGTATCACTGAGGTCAACCTTGAACTCCTGGACTCAAGCGATGGATCCTCTTCCCTCAGCCCCTCAAAGTGCTGGGGTTTCAGGCATGAGCCACTGCGCTCAGTCCCAACCTCACTCCTTTACGAGGAGACCTTTTTTTCCCGGGCCCTGAATTCCAACCCTCCCCCAACCTTTTTTTTTTTTTTTTTTTCCCTATTCTGCTTATGTATTCATTCCCATTTTGAGAGATGAAGGGTGGCATGAAGAACTCTTTAAAGCCTTTCTGCCTCAACATTTGATGCTTCTCATTCGGCACCCCCTCAGAGGCAGTAAATGGGGAGCTTCCCCGCTGGCGTGACAGCCCTGAGCCTAGCTGTGGCCCAGTCAGCAGGGCACAGGCAGGTCTCCCCCCTTCTGGAGACCAGGCGCCTCCACTGGCCCAGGGTTCCTCCTGACCTGACTCACGATGTAAGGGCGAGGCCTAGAGAGAGCAGGAGGTTGGTCCAGGAGCAGCAGAGCTCGGGGAGGGGTCCTCTGTCCCAGCTCACTTCTGGGCTCTCGCAGGTGGAACTTGCCATTTTCCTCTCTAAATTAGAAAGCTAACTCTCCCCCTCTCCTTCCCAGGGAAGAAGTCCAGACCCAAAGAAGAAGAAATCTCCCAATCCTAAAGGAGAGGGACAAAGGAAATTTATGGTCAGGAAAGGATGGAGTGGGCCCGTGTCTTGGCACCATGGGAGGCTCTGCCCACGCAGCCTCCAGAGGATTCTGAGAGCTCTGGGCAGAGGCAGCTGCACTCTAGCATGCGCCTTTCCATCTTTTCTGGAGCAGCAGCTCCCTCTGGGGGGCAGGACCCTTCCTGCTTGAAAAATGCCTTTCCCTCCCCGCCCTCTCTCCCTCCCCCGGCCCCCGCCATGCCACTTTCCTTTTTTCTTTTTCTTTTTCTTCCTCTCTCTCTCTTTTTTTCTCTCTCTCCCTTCTGTAGAACAGCGGTTAAATACCCATTGTCTGTGCAGCACTGTGCTAAGAGCCACAGAATCTACGAGAACTAGGTTTGAAGGCTGGATGGGCAGGATTTAGTTGAGCGGGAGGAGGGAGGGAGGGCCTTCCAAACAGGGAGGACAAAAGGGAAGCCTCAGGGGCCGGGAAGGACTTGTTCATGCCAATAAGGGACAGGCCTGGCTGCGGGGGCACCTGAGCATTGGGAAGTAGAGGGACTGCGGAGTGTGAGTAGATCAGGGAGGGCCCTACCCGCCCAGTCAAGGATTGGAGACTCGTGTCCTCTACACTGGAGGACTGCAGCATTTTGCTGGAGAAGTGCGTTATATGAGGGGTTAAGGAGAAGGGGTTGAGGTGGTCAGCAAATGTGGAGCCATGAGGGTCTAGATTGTAGTGTAACAAGATTAGGGAGAAAGGGGGAAGAAGAGCCAAGAATTGTGGAGGGACTGGATTTGGGGATGGAGGAGAAGTAGTACAAGATGGCAGGTTCTGAGCTTCGGAGATTGGGAGAACGCTGGGGGTATCTACAAACCCAGGAGCCTGGCGTTAGGGGTGAAGCCAGGTTTTAGGGAAAAGGATGGGTTTGGTTTTGTGGTTATGAAGAGATGGGATCCTCAGAGCTTTCTTGTGGTTAGAGGTGTGGACCGTGAGCGCCATTGGACAGGCTGGGCCACTGATAAGGAAGGGAGAACTCTTCTCATGGTAGGGACAGCTGCAGGGAGTGAGTGTGGATGGGGTGACCCCTGACATCTCTCAAGGATCTGGGATCCAGGCCCCTGGGGAGATTTTTGTGTCAGGAAAGGAGGAGGGAGAGGGAGCAGTTGGTTCATAGCAAGTGGGCTGGAGCTCCACTAAGGGGCGGTCCTGTGTGGGTCCTCATCCCAGTGCCCCACGCAGTGGCCCTTCCTAGCTGCCCCAGACAGGAGGGATCTGGGCCTCAGGCAGAATGCGCCTGTGTGGACCGTGGAGCTGGATGCCTCCCAGCTCCTGCTGAATTAACTGCTTTGTTTTTTTCTTTTTCGCTCTCCCAGCTGGTTTGCCTTGCGTGGCCCCTTCAACCGTACTTTAACATATTAATGATGGGTGTTCTCCAAGCCACCTGTCTCTCTCTCCTAGCCTATCAGGGGATTTCCAGGAATGGGGCTCTTTTCTCCCAAAGGCCAAGAATTGAAGCAGGAGCTGCCCTCCAGCTGGCGTGCTGTGGGGTGGGGAAACATGCCACGCAGCTGTAAGCCTCCCTCCTGGGGGCAGTGACCCAAGTGCGTGGGACACGCCTTCCTCAAGCACAGCCCCAAGGGGCCTCCTTCCTGCCTAACCATTTTCCTGGTCTCTGCTGCATTTAATGAGTTCTTGGTTGCAGATACATTGGTGTCCGGTGGTCAGGCCACTTGCTAGATGGAGCAGGCCAACTAAGACAGCTGGTCCCTTTTAATAGAAAGGCTTCTGGCCCCAGATGGCGGCCAATTAATAGTTTGCGACTGTTGATTTCGCCTACCTCCTTCTTGCTTTTCTGGCCTAATGATTCCATTTGCTGTTTTTGCTTAGCTTATCAAGCAGCCGGTTGCCTCACCCCAGCGCTGGAAGGTAAATGCATATTGCACCACAGTTCTCTGACTGCTTTTTTCTTGGGTCCGGGCATTGAGGGGCCACTGAGTGACTGCTTGTGCACTAACCAGGCTGCATGGGGTGAGGGAGAGCTGGAGGGCAGGTGGGGCGTGCGTAAGAAGGCACTCAGGTGAACATGGCTCTCACAGGGGCCAGAGTTGATGCTTGCATGGGCCACTGGAGATGGGCACAGGATCTCAGGGATAGAAATATGGGCAGGGGTCCCTGAGATGCCTGCAGTGATGTCTCTGTGCCCCTAGGAAACACCACGGGAACAGAACAGGGAGCCACCCATCCTGTCATATGGCCCACCTCTTCCCCACCCTAGGTTTTTTATTTCTTAGAGACAGGGTCTTGCTCTGTCATGTTGCCCAGGCTGGAGTGCAATGGCTCCCTGCAGCCTCGAACTCCTGGGCTCAAGGGATCCTCCTGCCTCAGCCTTCTGAGTAGTGGGGACTACAGGCATGCACCATGATGCCTGGCTAGGGTCTCACTGTGTTCCCTGGTCTTGAATTCCTGGCTTCAAGGAATTCTCCTGCCTCAGCTTCCTAAAGTGCTGGGATTACAGGCGTAAGCCACTGTGTCTGGTCCCAATTCTAGGTTTCCATGTTTTTTGTGACCGCACATCTAGGTGTGATGCCGTGATGCCTATCTTCTAACCATGACAACTGCCTTTTAAATTTTTTCCTGCAGTCATTTAAGTTCTCCTTTTACCTCCTGTGTCTCTGAATTTCCCTTTCTTTTGGTTCCTCCCCATCCCTGAAGACCATGAACTCTGTCAAGTCAGAGAATGCCACGTTAGTATATTCCTGTGTAGCTTATTCTCTGAATCTGCTGCAGAGCCAGGGAAAGGCCTGAGCAGGCTCGCGGTCTGGGTTTGCTGGTTGAATGACTGTCTTCTTGCCTCCTGAGCTGAGGAGAGCTCGTTACCCTTGGCTGAACTGACTGTTACAATCCAAACGGGAACGTTTCCTGGCTACTTTCCACCACTTGGGCATCATCCCAGACTCCGATAGATTTGGGAGAGTTAAGTACAGTTTCTTTACACAGAGAAAGATTTCTGAATAGCTAACTGGTTTCTGAATGACCAGTGTTTACAGATGTGATTAGCACCTCCTGTGTCCGTGGTCCTCGATGGGGATGAACACTCAGGAGACTTTGTTCTGTGTGGCTCATGGGTGGAACTGAGGATATCACAACTAATTCCAAGTGGAGTGTGGTAAACGTTGAAAGGAGAGGACCTGGGCAAACAAACCTAACCTAAGGACAAGGTTAGGTTCCACTGAACATCATGAAACCAATCACTCTGGTGTTCTGTAGAGGTGCATGATTAGTCTGTGATATCCTTATGAAGTCATGGAGTTGGAAGGACTTGTCAGGATTGGACAAGGCCATTTCCAGATGTGTGGACTTCCTGGCTTTCCAGAGGATTGGGTGCAGCACACGCAGAGTCATCCTGCATTCCAGTGGTTGGGAGGATGGGGACAGAAAGCTTGTGGCAACGAGAAGCTGTGTGACATTCAGCAGAACACGAGAGTATGTACAGTGACTCTCCCCGTGCCTCCAAATGTACCCCAAACCCACTTCCCTAAAGAGAGGGCTTTCATCTAGCCACAGCTGTCAGCAGTTACTTGTTTTCTAATATAAACATTTTTTTCTAATATAGCTTAGGACCTAATGTGGAAAGTTTGAGAAGTTATGTTCTTTTCCATTCAAAGAGAGTAATGAAATAAAATAACCACCCGTTGTTCAATATCTAGCATGAGCATTTGTCTCTGCAAATTTTCTTAAAGCATAGTTTCCCTGTTTTCTCACTTATCCGGTAGCCGAAATGATTTCCTTAGGCTTGTCCGAGTGGCTTCATACCAGGGGCCTAAGCTGAATACCGGATCCGGGCAGCTCAAGGTCATGGATGAGATAGGATTCAAATTATGCAGGGAGGACATAATTAGGGATGGTTTGAATTAATTACAGAATCCTAGAAGTAGGATTATGTTTAGCCTGGTGGTTTCTAGAAACTGTTGGTTGAGATTTCATGCTTCCCCAAATCAGAAACTGCCGTTAGTATGATAGCAGCAAGAAACATTTTCAGATATAACGTTTCCTGAGTGTTCAGGGAACTGATAGTGCAGGCCCTGAAGGACCCTCTGTTTCTGAGTGGCTTAGGAAAAGAAGCTTATTGCACAGATGAGGGTCAGGCGAGGGAACGTTGTAGGGAGTGTTATAGAATGTGTCTAACTGCAGATCCAGCTCAAATGTTAAGGAACGTGAGAGACTGGGATCCCCTTTTGGGGTGATCTTTGTTGGGGAGGGCCCTTGTCAACTCCATGAATGCCCAGGTGTCTGCATTCCTGTGGTGAAGCCATGGCGGGACCCCTGTTAGTCCAGACTTGATTCCAGATACTCTCTGCGGTCCTCAAACTCAAGTCTAGAAAAATGTTCACAGAAAAGATAAATCGAATGTGGAACTCCTCCCCACAAAGTGTGTAGGTTTCTAGATCCTGTTTGCTTCTGCTTCCGCAGACTCTCCTGGCCCCTGGCAGAGAGGCCATGGACAGACAAACATTGCCCTTGTGTGACCATCCCTTCCTCCGAGGCACAGGGAAAGGCACCTTTGAATGATGTGTCTTTCTCAACACAGTCTTCACTTTGCCCCTCACAGTCCTCTCTGCTGCTCACAAGGGGGTGTGTGCCTGGGGAGGGAGAGGAGGGCTGGGCACGGCTTGTGCACCACACAACCTGGCTTTGTGGTTGCGCTTCACACCTGAGAACGCACTGTGTCTCTGCTGGCCCTTGAGAGGGTTTGGCATGGTGGTTCATTTCCTGGGCCCAGGAAGGAGAAGACTGTAAGCCCTGAGCGTGGTTGGTGAGTTTGGTCTGGACTCAGCGCTTATGGATGCTCCTGGAACCTGGGAGGTGGACCGGGACTGGAGAAGGGAACGGAGCTCTGGCATTGGCAGGGGTGGGTCTGTTTGTGGTTTGGCACTCCTGCTGGCTGGTGCTGGAGCAGCCAGCCGTGCTTCCCTTCAGCACGTGTATCCCGGGATGAAGCAGGGGAGCCACAGCTGGCTTTCCAAGGCTGCTTCCCAGCCCCATTTCGGCTGGGTCTCTCCTTTCCAATACCCTTCTGAATGAGAGTCCCCCTTTGGGTCTGGACCCCTGACCTTGGCCAGCTTATTCTTTGTCCATTGTGGGTCCGCACTCACAAATGTAGGAGCTTTTCTTCTGAGCCCAAGCTCTAGGAGAGACTCCTGTGCTCTTAGGACCTGGAATCACGGAGGGTTGGCTGGCCTTCCCCTCTTGGCACGAATGGAGGCTCTGCTATGCTGGGGGCTCCATCTCTGAGGCTTGATGTACTTATGTGTATGTCTCCCCATGCACCAATGTCCCTGGAGATGAAAGGTGGAGGGTGAAGTAAGGTCCCCCCAAACAGCGAGGGGATGGGACGCTTGGGCTAGTAGGCTGGCATGCTCAGGAGCCTGGCCCATCGTCAGTGGCTTGCCTATTGTAATGGGTCTGGGCCAGAATTCCATTCAACCCCTTGATACCTGGCCCCAGCCTGGCCAAGAGGCACAGGCTGCCTTGAAGAAAGACTTGCCTGGGCACTGGAGCTCTGGCCACAGGAAGATGGACAGACATGGTAAGATGGAAGCTGCCTTGGGCAAGGCCAGGCTGTGCTGTATGTTGTGGGGAAGGGCACCTCTGAATAGCTCTTTGCCTTTCCTAGGAGCACCTTCTGCTCCATCATTGCTCAGCTCACAGAGGAGACCCAGCCGCTGTTCGAGACCACACTCAAGTCCCGGGCTGTGTCCGAGGACAGTGACGTCAGGTTCACCTGCATTGTCACAGGTAAGAAGGCTGCCTGTATGCGCCACGCCAGGGCCTCTACACAGAGCAGGGTCCAAGGGGGCCGTGAGGATGGGCATGGTGGCGTGGCGGGCTGTGCGCATAAAACGGTGTGAGGTGACATTTGCTTTCTGAGCTTTCTCTCCAGTTTAACCTCCCTGTGAGGGCTGGTGTCCCTGGCTCCTCCCATTCTGGAGCCTCATGTATACCCTACTCTTCTTCAGAACCTATCCTCAGTGAAGGTTCCTGACCCTCATACATAATGACTAATGGATATTCGTTGCAAGAAAAAAATACTCCAATGGAAAGAGATCTTTGAGGCCATCTCCCTGAGTGTCCCCATGTTATAGTTGAATAATTTGAGGCTTGGGAGTTTCAAGCCTGAGTGGGGAATTGCATGTGGTGATTCTGACTGCAGACCCCGGAGGCAGAGTGCCTGGCTTGCGGTCCTGGCTCATCCCCTTTCCAATGATGTCACTGAGCAGGTTCCATAACCTTTCATCTGCCTCATCTGTAAAGTGGGGATGATGATGGGATGCACTTCGTAGGGTTATTTGATATTGAATGAAGTAATACATGCAAAGCATTTGTAGTAGTACCTGACAGACAGTAAGTGCCATGTAAGTGTTAGAAACTCGTGACTGCTATTTGCATTTCACTGAGCTCTGTGGTGGAATTTGAAGCAACCATTTGGTAGAAGGGGAAGCAGAGTGATACTCCTTGGAAGGGGAGGATAGTGGGTGGGAGCGCTGGGAGGGTGGTTCCAGGCATTGCCTCTCACCCAGACCACCCAGTAGAGACTCCAGTCTGACCTGCCTCAGGGCCTGCAGGACCCACAAATGGGTACCCACCCCTCCCAGCTGTGCAGCCATCAGGTCCCAGGTCCAGGCTCCCTCTGGAGAGCCTGTTGTTTCTATAAGTCAAAGGCATTGGTGGTTTCCAGCTGTGACATTCCCTAATTCTGAGGACTTGTTTACCCCAGCCAGAAAACAGCTTCTCACTTGGGCAGTTCTCACCCTTACTCAACCCTCTGAGCTGCAGACTGAGAACACTCTCTGCTCCAAAGGACATAGAGAAGGGCCTGCATCCCTTCCCTTTGTATGGCATGATGAATTTCACAAGTTGCTTGATTCCACTGTCATTGAATTCTTACAAATCCCTGTGAAGTAAGTGCTATTTTCAGTCAAATTTTACCAAGGAGGAAGCTGAAAGAGGCTGATGCATTGCCAAAGTCCGCAGCACTGGTAGGGGAGACACTGTTTCCGCTCTCCGGCATCGGATGCTGCTTGCTGCTTCCCACCTGCATCTCCTGTTTCCTAGAAAAACTCAGTTCTTTCACAGTTTCATGCTTTTGCACATACTATTTTCTCAATTTAGAAAGTCCTTAATCCTTCTTTTTAAAGAAAACTAAATTTTACTTTGTCAAATTAATATATGCACATAATTTAAGACCTCAAGTTACACTAAAAGGCATATTTCAAAATATAGCGGTTCATTCCTCTCAAGTTGTCTTCCCAGAAGCAACTGTTTTCAGCTTGTAGCTGTTTCTTCTGGCATGTATACATTTCCATAATGCTGAGGAATACGTGAAATTCTCCAGGTTTAGATGTTCTCTATTATACCATCATTTTCTCTGTTTCCCTAAACTTACCTTCTTCATATAGTTATGTTGATGGCTGTTATGGAAACTTGGTTCTTGTCTTCTTAGTTTAAAATAATTTAAACAAGACGCACAGCAAAGGAGACAGAACAATTTATTGCAAAGGAAAAAGAATACCGTAAAAGTTAGGTGCAGAATACACAGGACACCCTGAGAGAGAAAATTCAGCGCGGTTTCTCATGAGGATGAGACAGCAAAGACTGGCACCTAGGGAGACTCTCTTTCTGTGAGTCTTACATGATTATTCATGAGGAGGTAGGAAGAGGTGTTACTTACTCGTAAGCATGTTCTGGATGGTCCTCTGGGTGCACATGCACAGTAGCTGTACATACTTGTTCATACATCATGAGTAGCTGGGACCACAGGTGTGTGCCATCACACCCCTGCTAATGAGCCATGCATCTTAACTCTCCACCCAGGGGTGCGTGTTTTACTATTACAATGAGCTGAGGCTGAGTTTGAGGACAGGTAAAATCAAAATGCCCCTGCTGTCTGCATGGGAAATTCCATACTGGAGATAGCTTTGCTTGAATGAACTTTGCAATGCTCATGCTGGGGCTTATTGTGTTGACTGAATGGCCCCGATGGTTACCATACCCTGAGGACATGGTTACTTCCTTGACTACCTATCCTGCTTCAGTTGAATCGTAATTTTTGCTTAAATCAACATTTACTGTTTACCTTATTATGCCTATGCAGTATTTTTCATAACTGAACATTGTAGTTTGCTATGCTTATATTTTTTTCTTTTGCTTTTCCTAATGTCAGCACTCTCCATAGTTTTTCATCTGTTTCTTTTTTTGCTGTCTGGTGCTAATTTTTCTTATACCTCCTAACAGCCTCTTAATACAATATTCTGCAATGTGAATGACGTCAGTAATCTGGCAGTTATTTGGATTGGAGGTATCCCTCTTGGAGCTCTTCTTTATTCTTTTATCTGAACCGCTAGCCTTTTAGGGCCTGATATGCAGCTGTGATGCTGGTCTTCCGTTTGCTTAAAAGCTGGTTTAATTCAGCTTCTTGGATCTCACGTCTTCCTTTCTTGGTTTACTTTTCGGCTTGATTGAATACTGCCCCAGTATTTTCATCAGGCCCTGAAGACAGTGCAGCAGCTGAGGGCCTGGTGATGGCGAGGTCTAGAACTCGCTCTCCTTTGAGTCCCTGTGCTCCAATATGCCTCAGTATCTCTCTGCATCTGGTTCACAATGGCCATCCTTAGATTCCCTTCACGTCTCTTCTGTGATAGGTTTCCTGCTTTTTGTGTTCATTCTTTTTCTTTATTTACATTCTTGTTTTGGTAGCTTTCTAGAAAGAGTACATGTGAAGTAGACGTTGGATTCCTTGCGTCTGAAAATGTTTTCTGTTTTGTTTGAGGCAGGGTTTCCCCTGTCGTCCAGGCTGGACGACACAGATCACTGCAGCCTTGACCTCCCAGGCTCAAGTGATCCTCTTACCTCGGGCTCCCAGGTAGCTGGGACCACAGGTGTGTTTCGTCACACCCAGCTTAGGGGGTGTGTGTGTGTGTGTACGTGGTAGAGACTAAGTCCCACAATGTTGCCAGGCTGGTCTCAAACTACTGGGCTCAAGCAATCCTCCCACCTTGGCCTCCCAAAGTACTGGGATTATAGTAGGCATGAGCCGCTATGCCTGGCCTCTTTTTTCTACTTTGCTTTTTCTCAGGAATTTGGCTGGGTATAAAATTGTAAGATGAAAATAATTTTCCTTCAGAATTTAAGACATTGTTCCATTATCTTTTTGCTTCCAATGTTGCTTTTCAGAGTGAGAAGACGGCTTGATCCTAACTCCTTGCATGTGACCAGTTTTTCTCTCTGGAAGCTTGTAAGAGTGTTCTGATATTTCATAATGATGTATGTTGATACGGGTCTCTTCACCCTGGAACACGCTTAGATGCTTTCCGTCAGACATGGAGAGCCTTTAGTTCTGGGAATTTGATTTTATCCTCCCGTTTTCTGTCTTCGTACTTTATGAACTCTTGTTTGGATAGCTGCTCCCCTGGACATGGACTTTTACTTTCTTATCCTTTACTCCCCTGTCATCTATCTGTCGTTTGCTCTACTTTCTGGGAGATTTCCTCAGTTTTATCTTTCAATTCTTCTACTGAATTTTTAATTTCCAAGAGTTTTAATTTTTGTCCTTTTTGAGACTCTAATTGATGATGGTTTTCTAAAAGTTTCCTTTTCCTTGTGTAGTTTTTCTTCTGTCTTGCTTTTTTTTTTTTTTTTCTGTTTAATTTTGTCCTTAATCTTCTATTACAGGCTCTCCTCCCATATCTAGAAATCTTTGGCTGTCAGCTAATGAGTAGGGGACTTAAAAGCTGATAGAAGGTTCTGAGCAAGGAGGAGGGGCCTGAAAACTGGGCTGTTCACTGTAGGGTGACCTAGGTAGCCACTGTTGGGAACTACCAAGTAAGTTTCTTTAGTTCCTCTTCTTGGACTAGCTAGGTTGCCTAGTGAAAGGTTTCCTGAGACTTATGCAGGCTAGAGGGCTGGGTGGGCTCTCAGCATAAGACATTTATTTTATGATATATGGTTATTATGTTTTTCTATTTTCCATAGAATAGTCGTGCCCTCAGTTATGCTGGCTTACTCTCAGGACAGACTTTTACATTTCCAAATAATAAACCTCACCTTTGGCCGTGGTGGGGAAGGAGCAGTCATCCAGTGAGACGGAATGGGTGAAGGGTTCCAGCCGTCTGTTTTCGAAGCACCTTTTAACTTTTCCTCTTTCCTCTTTCTCCCCGTTCCAGAGGTACCAAATTGCCAATTCTTATTCCCCGTGGGGCTTTTCTGGTGTGAAAGGATATTTCTCAGTTTTCCCCACCGCCAGCTTAGGGTTGAGCTGCCTGGCGTCTGCTAAGTAAGTTTCCACTTGTCCCTCTGCTTTCTAACCTTCAAAATTGTGTTGCTCCTGTTACTCCCCTTGCTCGTTCTCTTCATCCTTGTGCTTTTGTTTATGTTGATTAAAAAGTATTTTCAGTGCAGTTTAGCGAGCTTGAGGGCAGGTGCGAAGGCAGATGGGATATTCATTCTGCCTTTTTACCTAGAAACCTACTCTTTTTCTGCCTTGCAAATTCCTTCTCATCTTTCTTTTTTTTTGAGACAGAGTCTCACTCCGTCACTAGGCGCCAGGCTGGAGTGCAGTGGCGCGACCTCGGCTCACTGCAACCTCCGCCTCCCGGGTTCAAGCAATTCTCCTGCCTCAGCCTCCCAAGCAGCTGGGACTACAGGCATGCACCACCACACTCAGCTAATTTTTTTTTTTGTATTTTTAGTAGAGACGGGGTTTCATCATGTTGGCCAGGATGGTCTCTATCTCTTGACCTTGTGATCCACCCGCCTCGGCCTCCCAAAGTGCTGGGATTACAGGCGTGAGCCACCGCGCCCGGCCCCCTTCTCATCTTTCAAGGGCCTTGCCCTCTGGGAGGTCATCTCCAGTGTTTCCAGGAGAGCTCTTGCTCCATCCTCCACCACATAGTTTTTTTGTTTACACATCTCTGTCTCCAACCAGATCGTGACATCTACAAGGACAAGGCACACACCTGACACATCATGCCTCTCCAGAGCTGGCACAAAGATGCTCAGTATGTATCAGATGACCACAGTGAAGCTCGACTGTGCTGATGCCAAAATCAGTCCCTTTTCCCCTTCCCACATTGCCGTTTCATTTCAGCCGCAGCTTTGGTACCCGGGTATCGGAGCTGCAGTGGGTATCTGGGACCACTTGAGAGGTGCAGGTATCAGGGATGGCTCTCCCTCCTCTCCTTTTTCCATCCTGTTCTTTGTAGCCATGGACTCTGAGAGCAAGATGGAGATGCCAGACATGAGTCTGATTTATAGAATCACGGGGTATTTTATTGAATACTCCAAATATCACCATGGGAGTAAGCGGTTCCCTGTTTCAAGCCCAATCCAAAGGAGCAACCTTTTCTGCCACGTCTCATGATGACCACGCAGGGCTCCTCAGACATTTATTTTAAGATATATGGTTGTATATCATAGCACCTACTGTGCTGAGATCTACAACACTGCCAGTGGAGGCTGGAAGGTTTCTGGGGCTCTGTCTCTGATATCCACACCTTAGTCCGTTGTTGATCTTCTCCTCTCCTGCCCCCACTCATCCTCACATACATTCAGAATCCCAGCTTACCTGAGCTTTATGTAGCATGCTAGGAACGAGGTGTCTATGATCACCACAATACACCTCAAACAAGCCTTTTGCAATTAGCAAGGAGAACACGCAGACTGTAGGAGAAGGGAGGGAGGAGAGGAGGAGCAATGCAGAATGCTCTGCAAGCTAAAGAATCAGGGCTAGAAACGGGGAGCTCTCTAGTCCAGAGAGGTGGAAGGTGGATGGATCTCTGGGTGAGACTGGCCTCTGTGTGAGGCTGCTGTTCTGCTCCTGGCTTGTCTCCAGACTGACCACACGTGCACTCTTCCTTCCTCACTGCTGATAGCATTTCCTAAACAAGGCTAGGATGAGTCAGCCCACTGAGGCCCTGCCAGGCAGAGGTGATGTTTTCCTGGTGGTCAGAACTTCGTCCATCCGTGCCAGTGCTCCTGCTGGCTGACCTGTGATGGAAGCCCTTGGGGGAACAGAGAAGAGAGGCAAGGCCCTGGGGTTCTTCCCACTCACATAGGCTTATGGGGAGATAGTGGGCCTCTGCTAGCTCTGTCTCCCCCAGGGGCCCCTCTCGCCAGAGTGCTGCTGTCTTTCTTGAAGCAGCCCACTCTCTGCAGCACAGGGGCTTCCCTCCTCTACTCTCCTCAACTCTGTTGTAGATTCTATGTTGGTATATGTGTGTGTGTGTGTGTGCATGTGGGTGCACATGTTCATATTGGGCTGGAAGGAGGAAGCATCAGCAGTGGGTAGGTTGGACAAAGGGATTGAGTCCTTTGAAACAGGACCATGTTCCTAAAGAAACTTTTTTTAGAGAAGTGAGTCTAATATAATGACTGTTGGGAGCAAAAACTTATATATTGATCCCAGAATCCCCAGTGGAAAGAGTACTGGAAAAAGGAAAAGGAAACCTAGGGCTTTGTCATGTGCCAGCTGTGTGACCCTAGGCAAGTTACTTAGCTTCTCTGAGCCTCGTTTTCCTTTTGTGTAAAATAGGATTTAAAATATTAGCCTGTGTTATAGAAGAGAGGGATTTCAATTCTGGCTTCTGCTTGCCAGCTATATAATTTTGGACAAGAGCTTTAATTTCATGAGCTGGGATTTCCTCATCCTTAAATTGGAGATTAGTACCTTCCTCACAGGGGTCTTGTGAGGATTAGATGAGATAATACATGAGAAGTATTTAGCTCAGTATCTGGCACACAGTAAGTCTTCACTAATGTTAGCAATTGTTTGCACAGAGTTGTTCTGAGGGTCAAATAAAATTCTTGTATTTGAAAGCTTTTTGAAAACTTTAAATTTCTGTTCATTATTCTTTTGAATCGCAGCTTCTGCGAACTGGGAATGGCTGGGAGAAGTCTGCAGGTTCCAAGCTGGGTTCTTGAGTCAGGTCCGCTGGCTGTGAAACAGAGGCCACACGGTGTGAAGGGGCTGAGGGAAGGCCACCGGCTCAAGTGCCACTGTGGGTTCTCTTTGCCAGGGCCAAAAGTGTGTGCACATCTGCCTGTGGATATGCACAAATGTGCAGCTGGGAGTGAAGGGCCCAGAGCCCTCCTGCTTTTACGCATTTTAGAATATAGTTCACATTATTCAGGGCTGAAGACAATGTGTTCTCCCAAATAAATTTACTTCCAAAGCTCATTGTGGCTCTGAAGCCCTAAACTGTCAGGTTAGCCCCCACTGCGTAGAAGCGGCACCAGTGGGTGGCATGGGGGCTGAGACCCCAGCCCTGGGGTCGTGGGGTCCATTCAGCTTCTCCCTCCTTGCCCCACCCCTGCCCTCTTCCCCGGGTATCTGACTGGACTCAGATGCCCTGGAGACTGAGGCTGTGCTGGGCGGGTCATGGGGCAGGGAAGCTCTGAGCTGGACCCTTGTAGGGATGAGATCATCTCACAGGATGGTGAGGACACCTGTGCTGGCCCTGGCCACACACACAGTGATGTAACCAGGGGCTTTAGCTCACAGTGGAAACATGGGGCTCGCTTTACAGCCAGGGCTGCCCAGAGTTTGTTCCTGGCTGACGCAGCTGCAGCCTCGCCTCCCCCGCTCCCTGCTCCTGCACACAGTTCCCCAGCGTGCCCTTTGCTTGTCACCCTCCCACTCTCCTGTTGTGGTTCCCTTGTCAGGAATGCCCTTCCACCTCGTGTGTTCACCCGTCACCCTACTCGCTCATTTACTTATCGTCCTGCAGACTTCTTTTAAGTGATTACCACATGCCAGGCACTGTCTTAGGTGGTGGGGATACAGCAGTGAATGAGATACAGTTTCTACCACATGGAACCTAAGTCTAGCAGGAGAGACAGGCAAGGAAATAGTCAACGACAGTATTGTGATTAGTGCGGTGAAGGGGAAGCGCAGGGGACATGAGAGCTGAGGGGAAGCGGGAGATCAGAGGGACTGAACCCATCTTCTCTGAAATCCTGCCCACCCTCCAAGTCGAGTCCAAGTGCCACTCACTACAAAAGCCTTTCCTGAGTCCCCGGCCAGAGGTGATCACTGCTTTCTCTGCAGCCCTAAGCACTTAGTGCACTGCTTCATTTATTCATCTATAAATATTTAATGAGTGTTGATTCCATACCAGGGACTATTCTAGGAACTGAGGACACAGCAGTGAATAACACAGATAAGTCCCTGCTGTCATGGAGCTGATATTTGTCATGGAAAGGATGGACGTAAACCAACACACTCATAAGTGTATAATATGTCAGGTAGCAATGTGTTCTATGAAAAATAAACACAGTAAGAGGGATAGCAAGGGCCTGGGAGAGGGAGTCGCTGCTTTACACAGGGTGGTCGGGAGGCTTCTCTAGGGAAGTAACAGAGCCCTGCAGGGGGCAAGCCATGGTGTTCATGCGCTGTGTGAGGCCAGCCGGCAGGACCACATGGGTGGGTGCAGCAAGGTGGCGGAGGGTGGAGGGTGGTGGGCCCAGCATGCTCACAGGGCCCAGATCACGAGGGCTTCGTGAAAGGGAGCTATTGTGGTGTTTTGAGCAAAGGAGCACCGTGATCTGACATTATTTTAAAAGGATCACTCTGTCTCTTCTGCCGAGAATGGGCTGAAGAGGCCACAAATGAGATCAGTGAGGAGCTTACTGCAGAAATTGAGGTGTGAGATGGTAGGAACGTGGACCAGGCTGTTGGTGGGGAACAGCAAGGAGCGATCAGATTCTAGATATATTCTTAAGGGAGGGCCAGCAAGATTGCCTGATGGAGTAGAGGCGAGACAAGGAGAGGAAGGCAGGATTGCCTCTGGGTCTTGGCCTGAGCCAAACAGGATGAAGTTGCTATTTACTGAGATTCGTGGAGACCGACTTGGAGGGGAGACTAAGGAGCTTGGATGGGACCTGGTAAGCTTGATACCTCCTATACTTTCAGGAGGAAATGCCAGGTATGCAGTCAGAAATAATGATGAGGAGTTGAGGGCAGAAGACTGGACTGGAGATAGATATTTGGGGGTCCATGAGTATACATATATTTGAAAGTCACAGGATAGAATTAGGACCCCCTGGTTGTGACTGTGGATAGAGAATGGAAAACAGCTCTGGCCTGAGCTCTGGGGCAGGTCTAGGGAGTAAAGAGCTCTTTTCTCTGACGAAAGAGCTCAGGAAAAGCGGCCGTGAAGGAGGAGGAGCAGCCAGAAAGAGCAGTGCCCTAGAAGCAGTGAAGCAAAGGTGTCAGGAAGCAGGGTCGGTGTTGCTGATGGGTTGGGCAGACGGGCATAGGAATTGGCCATTGGATTTGGCAAAGTACAAGTCACGGGTGACCTTGACAAGAGCGATTCTGGTGCAGTAGAGGCTATCAAAGCCTGATGGGAAGAGAGAAAATGAAGGCATTGAGTACAGGCAGCTCCTTCAAATAATTTTTCTGTAAAGCAGAGAGCAGAGAAATAAGAGCAGGGGCTGGAAGAGGCTGTGGGGTCAACGGAAGTTATTTTTAAAGAAGGACACCGTTTGGCTCACGCCTGTAATCCCAGCACTTTGGGAGGCAGAGGTGGACAGATCACAAGGTCAAGAGATTGAGACCATCCTGGCCAACATGGTGAAACCCCGTCTCTCCTAAAAATACAAAAATTAGCTGGGCGTGGTGGCGCACACCTGTAGTCCCAGCTGCTCGGGAGGCTGAGACAGGAGAATCGCTTGAACCTGGGAGGTGGAGGTTGAAGTGAGTAGAGATTGCACCATTGCACTCCAGCTTGGCGACAGGGCTGTCCCCCTCACCACCCGCTCCCCCCCACAAAAAGAAGGACACAATATAGCAGGCTTGTACGCTGGTGGGAAAGATGTAACAGAGAGGAAAAGTTTGATGATGCAGGAATGAGCAGGAATAATTGTTGGAGAAATGTCCTTGATTAGGCACCAGCTGGCGGGATCCAGTGAGGGGCCGCTTTAGATAGGAGCGCAGGGTATCCGTAGGCAGCAGGAAAGGCAGAGCGCCGGTGCAGATGCTAGGCGCATTGCTGCCTTGCGTGTGTGCCTGTCATGTCTCATCTTTTCTACTGCACAGTAAGCTCCCGGAGTGCAGAGACCCTGTCTTACGTGCTTCTGTGTCTTCATAACCCTAGCTTGCCAGTCATATGTACTTAATATATATCTCTGAGTGAGCGTATCTTAGCAGTCTCATTCTGAGCAAGTAATGCAGATCAGCCAGCTTAAGAAATGAAGCAGGATTCGTTAGTAAGTCCAGAAGGGATTCTTATGGAATGCCTTGCTGTGCCCAGGCAAGGAATGGAACTAGTACTTGGAAGCATCTTGGGACTCTCTGTGTCTTCCACTTCTATTCAATCCTGAACATCAACTTCCTTTTTCCATCTCTCAGTGTAGCATTTGCTTCTCAGTCCGTGTGGCAGAACGTGACTGCTCTAGCCTTTTGAAGTTAAATTTCCAGACACAATGGTAGACTGTCTCGAGGTCTTAATTCCCAAATACGTGGTCAAAGAATTAGCTAGATTAGTTGATTTGGTGTCCATTACTGGACCAATTAACTATGGCCAGAGAGGCAGGGGACATGTGACAGTAACAGCTGGGAGTTCTTCCTGTGGGTGGGCTGGAAGTGGCCAGAGAAGAGGGGCTGGGCAGACAGTCAGTCAGTGTCATTGCAGTGACGGGATGGGTAGGAAGATGTAGATGTGTGGACAGATGGACGATGGGTAAATGAATGAATGAATGAGTGGACAGACAGATGTTTTAGCCATGTAGTCAAATAATCCTAACAGCTCGGGAACCTGAAATGAAAGGAGGAGGGCTCTTGGAAGAGATGTTCGTGTTGGGACATGAGGGAGGAGACCTCTGAGGATACAGCCCTTACTGCAGTTGAGAAAGTTGAATGGGCCACTACAGAAGGAAACTTATTCCCAGCAGCCAAGGATTTCTGGAAACTCCTTGTCTCCCTTCCCACTAGGAAGCTAGGACGTTTCTCCTCCATATTTTCCTTCCTATTGCTGAAGGGGAATCATTTTCAGCTTTGACAGGGACCAGCTTCTAAAAATAAGCTGAGCTATCATTCTTCCAGCCAGCCTAGGGCAGATGGTCCCGACCAGTCTCTTCAGGTGGTCTGGGAAGCCACGGCCTTGTGTTCTCGCCTCCCATTATTATTATTATTATTATTTTTTTTTTTTGAGACAGAGTTTTGCTCTTGTTACCCAGGCTGGAGTGCAATGGCGCGATCTTGGCTCACCGCAACCTCCGCCTCCTGGGTTCAGGCAATTCTCCTGCCTCAGCCTCCTGAGTAGCTGGGACTACAGGCACGCACCACCATGCCCAGCTAATGTTTTTTGTATTTTTTTTTAGTAGAGACGGGGTTTCACCATGTTGACCAGGATGGTCTCGACCTCTTGACCTCGTGATCCACCCGCCTTGGCCTCCCAAAGTGCTGGGATTACAGGCGGGAGCCGCCGTGCCCGGCCCATGATTATTATTATCATCCGTCTCACTCTGTCGCCCAGGCTGGAGTGCAATGGCGTGATCTCGGCTCACTGCAACCTCTGCCTCCTGGGTTCAAGCGATTCTCCTGCCTCAGCCTCCCAAGCATCTGGGATTACAAGAGCCTGTCACCATGTCTGGCTAATTTTTTGTATTTTTAGTAGAGATGCGGTTTCACCACGTTGGCCAGGCTGGTCTCAAACTCCTGACCTCAGGTGATCTGCCTGCCTCAGCCTCCCAAAGTGCTGGGATTACAGGTGTGAGCTGCCATGCCCAGCCTCTTCTGATTATTTTGGACCTGGTCTTCCTGCAACCTAATCTCCTGCTTCTTTCTCAGGATACCCAGAGCCAGAGGTGACCTGGTACAAGGATGATACAGAGCTGGACCGCTACTGTGGCTTGCCAAAATATGAGATCACTCATCAGGGCAACCGCCACACACTGCAGCTGTACAGGTGAGGGAGGAGGGCCCTCTCCAGGGCCCTTTGGCTGGGGCCCTGCCCTCAGAAATGGAGCAGTCTGGATGGAGATACCCAGGCACTGTCTGGGATGGAGGGCGGGATTCTGCTGTGTGGTTGAACCACCTGGTGAACCACATCTGCCTTCCAGTGTCTGGGAGCTCCTAAGGCCAGGGTGGGAGTGTTACTGACAATCAGAGAGCTGGTGCAGCCAGAGGAGGTCCTAAGGCCAGGGTGGGAGTGTTACTGACAATCAGAGAGCTGGTGCAGCCAGAGGAGGTCCTAAGGCCAGGGTGGGAGTGTTACTGACAATCAGAGAGCTGGTGTAGCCAGAGGAGGTCCTGACCTACGGAAATATTTTCCGTGAGGTCAGCGGCCAAAAAAAGCAACTGTATCATCATGACTTCACAAGGCGCTGTGCTGGTCACCTGCTTCTGAAGGGAGCTCTCCTGGGCCCCAAGTCTAATCCCTCCTGGGACAGTATGGCCTTGGTCAGCTGCCACCCTTTTGCCAGCCTCAACTGTAATGGAGGATGTTGTATGCTGTGATGTGTGAGGTGGGGCGTGGCACGCGGCAGGGCTTGCCGTGGGGAGGGGGAAGCATGCTCGGCTCTGAACGGCTCTGGCTGGGGGGCTTGGGGGGCTCTCACCTCCCAGGAGGGGACAGGTGGCACCTCATGCTCCTACCTCTAGGTGTCGAGAAGAAGATGCCGCCATCTACCAGGCCTCCGCCCGGAACAGCAAAGGCATCGTGTCCTGCTCAGGGGTCCTGGAGGTGGGCACCATGACCGAGTACAAGCTCCACCAGCGCTGGTTCGCCAAGCTGAAGCGCAAGGCTGCCGCGAAGCTGCGCGAGATCGAGCAGAGCTGGAAGCAGGAGGCGGCGCCGGCGGAGGCCGACACGCTGCGCAAGCTCAGCCCCGACCGCTTCCAGCGCAAGCGCCGGCTGAGCGGGGCCGAGGCGCCAGGCCCCTCCGGCCCTGCCAGGGAGCCCGAGGGTGGGGCCCCGGCGGCTTGGCAGGAGGGAGAGACTGAGTCAGCTCAGCACTCAGGTTTGGGCCTGATCAACAGTTTTGCCCCTGGCGAGGTGACCACCAACGGGGAGGCTGCCCCCGAGAATGGGGAGGACGGGGAGCGCGGCTTGCTGACATACATCTGTGACGCCATGGAGCTGGGGCCTCCGAGGGCCCTCAAAGAGGAGAGTGGGGCCAAGAAGAAAAAGAAAGATGAGGAATCCAAGCAGGGCCTGAAGAAGCCAGAGTTAGAGAAGGCAGCCCGAAGCCGCCGTTCTTCGGAAAACGGCATCCCCAACTCCGACGAGCCTGACTCCTGCGGAACTCGGGGGCCCGTGGGCGTGGAGCAGGTTCAGACCCAGCCCAGAGGCAGGGCTGCACGGGGGCCTGGGTCCTCTGCCACAGATGGCACCAGGAAGCCAGCCTCTGCTGGGGACACTCCAGACAAGGCCCAGAAGGCCCCGACCCCGGCCCCTGGCCCAGGCCCAGGCCAGGAAGTGTATTTCTCCTTGAAGGACATGTACCTGGAGAACGCCCAGGCAGTCAGGCCTCTGGGGGAACAGGGCCCCCAGCCCCTGAGTGTCCAGGCGCCTGGAGAGAGTCCCAAGGGGACAGCGCCCATTAGGGCTAGAGGCGAGGGGGTGCCTGCGGCTCCTGGCCAGCCCACACCCTCCTTGGCCCCCCAGCCGACCAGGCCTTTCAACAGAAAGAGATTTGCCCCTCCAAAGCCCAAAGGGGAGGCCACCACAGACAGCAAGCCCATTTCTTCTATGAGTCAAGCTCCAGAATGTGGGGCCCAGAGCTTAGGGAACGCCTCACCTCAGGCCTCTGTCCAGGTGCCGACGCCCCCTGCCCGGCGGAAACATGGCACCCGGGACAGCCCCTTGCAGGGACGAGCAGGCCACAGGACTCCAGGAGAGGTAAGTGGGTGTTGGGCGCCTGGAGGCTGCTCTGGGAAGCTGACCTCATGGAAACTCTTGCTGCAACTGCTCGGCAGCCAGCGAGCAGTGGGCTATTTATAGAAGGGTGGGGAGGGGCTGGAGTGCCAGCAGCAGGGGACCGCAGGCATCCCCTTCACCCCAGCCAGTCTCCAGACGCCGGGCCTGTGGGGAGCACAGCCTGACTGTAACGCTCCTCTGAGAGTGTAGGAGTTCGCGGCCAAGGGGACCGTGCCCCGGAGGGAGGTGCAGGAAGATAGTATTCTCTGGGTGGGAAAGGGGGCCAGTGGAGGGTTTCTGTGGGCTCTGCTGAGGCAACAGCGTTTCACGGGGCAGACGGAGGAGCAGGCATGCACTATAGTGTACAGCAGGTCGCAACTCGTCTGCGCATTAGATTTTTAACAAAGCTGAATGTCCAGGAAATGCTGGTTGAACCTGGATTTAGTAAGGTTCTGGAGCCAGGCATACCTATATGCAAATCTGACTGCCTTTAACATGGTGTGATCTAGAGCAAGCTGTAAAACTGGAAGAATAATAATACCAATGCCTACTTGATAGGGCTCTTGTAAGAATCTGGTGCCACTAAGAACGAAGTAAGTGGCAGTTGGGATCAGGTATGACTACGGTGGGTGACAGAGGCCAGCCGTTTTGCTCGATAACAGGAGTGCCCTCATCTTCTAGGGAGCAGGTAGCCAACAGAGAAAAGATGATGTTTTGTGTGGAGACGGGGTAGTGGAAAGTCCCTTCCTCAAAGAGGCAGATGGGCGGCAGCATTAAGGAGCTTGAGGGGCCGGATTGAGAGGGGCAGGAAGGAAACAGTTTGTCCCTTTTGGTTATAGCTTCATGTTTCAGGGGTATGGGGGCATCATTTCAGAGGTTTAGGGGGACAGAGTGTTTTTTGTTTTTTTTTTGAGGTGGAATCTTGCTCTGTCACCAGGCTGGAGTGCAGTGGTGTGATCTTGGCTCACTGCAACCTCTGTCTCCCATGTTCAGCCTCCTCAGTAGCTGGGACTACAGGTGTGTGCCACTACGCCCAGCTAATTTTTTGTATTTTAGTAGAGACGGGGTTTCACCACGGCCAGGGTGGACTCGATCTCCTGACCTTGTGATCCGCCCACCTTGGCCTCCCAAAGTGCTGTCATTACAGGCGTAAGCCACCGTGCCCAGAGAGACAGAATGTTTTATAGTGGGACAAAAAGAAGACAGTGTTTCTTATTAGTGGCAGAAAGAAAAGTGTTGCAAGAGCGGGTTTGGGGCGGGTAAAATAGACGGAACATATTTACACTAAGAAATACTGGTGGTTTATTTGAAACTGAGTGTCCAATATTTCTTCTCTTTTCTTCTTCATTTTTTTTTTTTTTTTGAGATGAAGTTGTCCAAGCTGGAGTGCAGTGGTGCGGTCTCAGCTCTCTGCAGCCTCCAACTCCCGGGTTCAAGCGATTCTTGTGTCTCAGCCTCCCAAGTAGCTGGGATTACAGGCGTGAGGAACCACGCCTGGCTAATTATTGTATTTTTAGTACAGATGGGGTTTTGCCATGTTGGCCAGGCTGATCTCAAACTCCTGACCTCAAGTGATCTGCCCACTGCAGCCTCTCAAAATGCTGGGATTCTAGGCGTGAGCTGCCGCGCCCAGCCCACTATTTGTTTTTGCTAAATCTGGTAACCTTAAGCGGAGACCACCTTTGGTTTTGGTGGGAACTAAGATGAGACTGTTTCTCAGGGGGGAGGAAGCAGGAGTTATGGGTCCAGGAATAGCTTCATGGGGGAACAGTGCTTCCCAGGGGTAGGGACAGAGGACAGGTGGTTTCTCAGGGCAGTGAAGGGAAGCACACGAGGGACAAGCTGATACAGCACCTTGCAGAGGGCAAAGGGGAAAGGATGCTTTGTGGAGAAAAGAAGAGGCTTTTCCATGGAGAAAACTTTCATGGCGGGAAGGAGGGGAAGACTGTGAAAGAGTGACTGTGGAAAATGCTTTTATTTCATGGCCGCTGAGGTCAGACTGTAGGAACAGTGGTTCAGAGTGGAGTGGAGCAAACTTCAAGGACCTCAAACCAGACTTTCCGGAATCTGTTCCTGACTCTTGCCCCGCTCATGCCTGGTCTCATGTAGTTTTGGCCACTGGTGTGGTAAGTCCACATGGCCCAGGGAAGACTTTGTGTGGCTGCTGCACGTGCCTGACAGTCCACAGGCTGCAGAGTAGGGCCTTTTGGAAGAAATGGCTCTTGTAGGCCCTCATAGCTCATTTAGGAAGGGACCAGGCTGGTGGCCAAGTCAGTGTGCAAATCTGGCATCTCTGCCTATGTGGTGAGGAACCCCAAACCAGATGGTGGCATCCTCCTGGTAGGGCCAGAAGGGGAAGGGCCACCTCTTCCTTACCTCCCAAAGGTAGGAGGAGGGGCTCAGGCAGTGTGGTACTTGAGAGTTGTCTGTGGTGGTTCCACTGCTCCTACGAAAACCTCATGGTTAGGCCGGGTCGGTGGCTCATGCCTGTAATCCCAACACTTTGAGAGGCCGAGGTGGGCAGATCATGAGGTCAGGGGTTCAAGACCAGACTGGCCAACATGGTGAAACCCCGTCTCTACTAAAAAATACAAAAATTAGTTGGGCATGCTGGCTCTTACCTGTAATCCCAGCTCCTTGGGAGGCTGAGGTAGGAGAATTGCTCGAACTGGGACCTGGGAGGGGGAGGTTGCGGTGAGCCAAGATCGCACCACTGCTCTCCATCCTGGGCTACAGTGAGACTCCATCTCAAAAAAAAAAAAAAAAGGAAAAAGAAAAGAAAGAAAACGAAAAAAACACCACAAAACAAAATCAAAAACCTTATTTCTTTTTTCTTTTTTTTGTTTTTTTGAAAAATTTTTTAATTTAAAAAAAGGTTGAATAGGTTATACATGTGAAACGTGTTTAACATCTATGTATACTTTTAAGCTGTTAGTTTTTAGTGGATGAATTGGATTTTTTTTTTTTTTTTGAGACAGGGTCTTGCTGTTTGTCACCCAGACTGGAGTGCCATGGCATGACTGTGGCTCACTACAGCCTTAGCCACCTGGGCTCAAGTGATCCTCCTGCCTCACCCTCCTAAGTCCCATGCCTCAGACTATAGGCATGTGCCACCACACCTGGCTATTCTTTTTCTTTTTTTAAAAGTTTTTGTAGAGACAGTTCTCACTATGTTGCCCAAGCTGGTCTTGAACTCCTGGGCTCGATTGATTCTCCTGCCTTGGCCTCCCAAAGTGCTGCCATTGCAGCTATGAGCCACTATGCCTGGTCTGTTTATTCATACTCTTATCCTGCCCAATTTCTTTGGAAAAAAAGTTATTTTTTTGATTTAAAAAAAAGTAGTCATAGTAGAAAATATGGAGGAAACTCTAAAAACTTGAAGTGGGAAGTAAAGGTCGGGCACAGTGGCTCACTCCTGTAATTCCAGCTCTTTAGGAACCTGAGGCAGGTGGATCACCTGAGGTCAGGAAAGCCTGGTCAACATGGTGAAGCCCCATCTCTACTAAAAAAAATACAAATGAAATTTAGCTGCGGGTGGTGGCAGGTGCATGTAACCCCAGCTACTCAGGAGGCTGAGGCAGGAGAATCACTTGAACCCAGGAGGCAGAGAGTGCAGTGAATTGAGATTGTGCCATTGCACTCCAGCCTGGGTGATAAGAGGGAAACTCCATCTAAAAAAAAAAAAAAATAAGAAAAAAAGAAAGTAAAAAAAATCTACCATCCAGAGATGACCATCATCCAAGAGATGAAAGGACATCTTGTTGTATCTACCAATCTTTTTTATGTGTATATGTAGTTTCTCAAACATTTTTTTTTTTTTTTCTGAAATGGAGTCTTGCTCTGTTGCCTAGGCTGGAGTGCAGTGGCATGGTCTTGGCTCAAAGCAACCTCCACCTCCTGGATTCAAGCGGTTCTCCTGCTTCAGCCTTCCGAGTAGCTGGGATTACAGGCACCTGCTACCACGCCTGGCTAATTTTTTTTGTATTTTTAGTAGAGATGGAGTTTCACCATGTTGGCCAGGTTGGTCTCGAACTGCTGAACTCATGATCCGCCTGCCTCGGCCTCCCAAAGTGCTGGGATTTCAGGTGTGAGCCACTGTGCCTGGCCCAGTTTTTAAAATATAACTGTCCAAATTTCTGAGGGTTTTTTATGTTTTGTTTTTTGAGATGGAGTCTCTCTGTATCGCCGAGGCTGGAGTACAGTGGTGCAATCTCGGCTCACTGCACCCTCCGCCTCCTGGGTTCAAGCACTTCTCCTGCCTAACTCTCCCCAGTAACTGGGATTACAGGTGCATGCCACCATGCCTGGCTAATTTTTGTATTTTTAGTACAGACGGGGTTTTGCCACATTGGCCAAGCTGGTCTCAAACTCCTGACCTCATGATCTGCCCGTCTTGGCCTCCTAAAGTGCTAGGATTACAGGTGTGAATATCCTGCTTTCTTTACTTCTCATCATTTCATGAGCATTTTCCATAATTTCTAGAAAAATCGTCGAAAAAACTTTAATGACTATAAAAGACGGCATAGTATGAATATCTTAACCTTTTTTCTATAGTGTTTATGCTTTCCTTCCCTAGTCTAAGATTAAGTAGTAATCTGTATTTTCACTAATTGTTGTTGTTTGAATTCTTTCTTTTGATTTTTAAATTAATCTGAAATTTGTTTGGGTGTATAATATAGCATTAGTCTCTGGTTTGATGTTTGACTAACAAATAGGTAATTTTCCTCAACATTATTTGTGGAATATTCAAACCGTATCTATATTTTGTTTTTCATTCTTGATATACTAATTCTTATATACACTAGAGTCAATTTTAATTCCTACATATACATCTATTATAATCCGTGAATCTGTTTGTTGATTTTTTTACAAGACAAACTTGTTTTAATTTTTATGGGTTTGATTTCTGGCAGGGCAAGTTCTTCTCTTATCCTTCTTTAAAATTTTTTCTCCACTATTATCTCTTGTTTATTCCTCTAGGAAAACTATAGCATCATTGAAATTCTTCAAACTTTCAGATAGCATTGTTTTTTACTATTTTTTTGTTCACCATTTTTTAACAAGTCATGAATTATATTTAATAAGATTATAAAACCTGTTAAATCCTTTCATGGATAACTAAAGGCATATCTGTATTTTGAATGGGCTTCTAGTAAAACTTTGGAAAAACCAGTACCTTAATATTTAGCTTTCTCATTTGTGAGCACTGTGTCTATTCTCATGATCCAAATATTCTTTCTTATCTCTTTACTTCTTTTTTTTTTTCCCTGTTTTTCTTTCTTCCCCGTGCCCCAAGTTTTTGCTGAATCTCATCTCTTTTTAAGTTCTCTTTTTTTGTTCCTTTGAGCCCAGCATGTCTCTTGTTAGGGTTTGTTACTTTAAGGGCCCCTATTTCTGGGATCTGATGCCAGTGTCCCCTTACTGTGTCTTGATTTTCTTTCCAGGGAGTAAGGAGGACCTTTGGAAGCTTGAGTGAGGCTTCTTTCCTGGGTATGGATGAGGGACAGATGGTAGAGCTGGCGCCTCTTGGGTTGTTAAGAACCCTGCTTCTCCTGCAGCCCAGGAATGCTGTTCAGACAGCGCTTTCTCTGGGCAGGAGGTAGCCAATGAATAGAAACGGGCCTTCAATGCCCTTCAAGGCTGCTTTTTAGTGCCCTAACTTGAGATTTTCTTCCGGGACTGCCTCACATCTCTGGAGCTGAGGTACATGGGGGAACATGGTAGAATGCCCCATCTGCCAAAATCCTTGGAGGGGACCGTGTAGGTGTGGGAGAGCCCTGCTGAATGCGTTGAGACCTAAGTGTCTCTTTTTGAGAATACTTGAAGGTCCTGAGGATGATCATCCCAAGGTGTGGGAACTCTCCTCTCACAATCAAGGCTCTTTAGTTTTCAGGGAGGACATGAATATAAATACCTTTTGAGAGCTGTTGAATGGTGGGGGATTGAGGAGAGACATGATGCTTGCCTTGAGGAATAGTCTGCTGAATTGAGGGGACTGGACTCACTAGAAAGAAGTGCCACAGGATGTGGTGAATGATGACAACAGTGGACTTCCAGAGAGGGAGAACAGCATGGCCTAGAGTCCCCAGGGAAGGCATCTAGGAAGGGGGCAGACTGGTTGGCATCATGTATGGCTTTATTATGGGAAATGCCATATTAGAAAAACATTCAATATAATTTTTAAAATGTAAAAGAGAATATTCCCAGGTAGAAAGGAATTAGGTGAAAGAGAAAAAGGGAGACATTCTGGGAAGGATGAATAGCATGAAGCAAAGGTGAGGTTGTGGGCTGGAGAGGGAGCGCAAAACCAGCGTGTCCCGATTTTGATGCCGAAATGCATTGAAAGCTCAGCATTTTTCCTTCCTATGTCTTGTGTACTGCGCCGGTTTGTTTAGCACCAACTGTCACATTATCTAAGGCCAGGAGTGATACAGAAAAGGAAGAGAACTAACAATAATAAAATATCAGCTTCTAGGAGCACTGGGTTAGATAATTCAACTACTGAGGACAACTAGAAAAGCTAGACAAAATATAAAAATATCTTCTTGAAGGCGTTGGAGAGCTAACACAGAGAAGAATTACCGGGCCAGGATCTGGGCGGAGATAGGAATCTGGAATGGTAGGCCCAGCATTTGGCACAGGTTTTGTCCTGGGAGATATTTTCTATGCCAGAAGAGGAGAATGAGAGACTGAGCAATAGTTTAGACGGTCTCATGAGACTAAGAAGACAAAAATTAGAGTCCATAGTCTTAAGAGTGGGAGCCCTTGTAAGCCCCCTGGGCGTTGGGTTTGTACCCTCGGAGAAAGGGGAATCAAGTAAATTACTTTCACGGTATTGAGGTATTGGTGAGCTCCAAGCCATGTGGGTGACTAAAAAACATCTCAGTCCCTGAAATTAGAATAAGGTGGTTCAAGATACCTAGTGCCCCCAGGCACCTGGCAGAAGCAAACAAAAGTCATATTTGGAGGATGACAGCATCATCTTAAGACTCAAATTATTTTTAAAAAGTGTTTCAAATATAATACTCAGCACAAAATGAAGATAAGTCCACAGAACATAGAAATTGGCCCACAGGCTGCCGGACGCAGTGGTTCACACTTGTAACCCCAGTACTTTAGGAGGCCGAGGTGGGCAGATTACTTGAGGCCAGGAGTTTGAGACCGGCCTGGCCAATATGGCAAAACCCCGTCTCTACTAAAAATATAAAAATTAGCCAGGTCTGGTGGTGCAGGCCTGTAATCCCAACTACTTGGGAGGCTGAGGCATGAGAATTGCTTGAACCTGGGAAGCAGAGGTTGCAGTGAACTGAGATCATGCTATTGCACTCCAGCCTGAGTGACAGAGCGAGATTCTGTCTCATAAATAAATAAATTGGCCCACATGTTTCCAACTGTTGGAATTATCAGTCATAAATTGTAAAATTAAAACTAGTTTACCTCCTTTATATGTTGTCTTTTTAAAAAGACAAGATTGCAAATTTCACTAAAGAACTAGAAACTGTAAAAAGTGGAAAAGACTTGAAAATGAACCAACTAGAATTCCAGAACTGAATGCTACAATAGCTCATATTTGTTGTTTATTACGGTTATGACAGTTTTTTTTTCTAGATAAGATGGAGTAAATACACTCCATTCTGTATCCTCCAAAATTTAGGCAAAATGTGTGGTGCACCTACTTGACAACTTTGAGAAGCAAACAGTAGCGGACAAATTGGGGATGATGGCCAGAACTCAAAGTATCACTGAAACTACAGTGTTTACTTTTTTTTTTTTTTTTTGCCCTTCTGGCATTTCCTGGCCTGGTCTTAATGCTGTCTGAAACCCTGAGGTAAACATTAACATGGGCAGAGAGAGCTCCAGGAGAAGCCCTCTAGATTAGACTTCAGGAATGGAAAAGAGATTTCTTGGCCGTGACAATGGCAGTAGCAGAGGCCACAGCTGCCTAAAACTTTGAAAGAAAAGAATCTTCCCCTCCAGTCAGAGGAGCTGTGATCCTAAAAGAGTGGGACAAGCCCCTGTTTCTTTTTCTTTTCCTCCTTGGCCTCTTCCTTTGTCCGTATCACAGGCTCATGTGTGAAAGTATGTGGCAGAGAGGGGTAAAGGAAGCTCCAGCTAGCCATTTGGCCAGAGGACTGAGAAAGGGGGGCCCTATAGGGGGAGCTACGGAGAGGGAAAAGCTTGGGAAAATGACGTCTGAGAATCATTAATGACCTCTGGGTTTATAAACTCTTTATAAATTTCTGGACCTATTCCCAAGCTGTTCCTGCATGGATCTGATTCTGAACAGCATATACAAAACTTTGAGGATGAAATACTTTGAGAATAAAAAAGTTTGAGAATAAAAACATTAATGAACCATCATTCAAGTCCCACACTGACCACTGGGTGGCACACACACTGGGCAGGTCTAAATAACACTGCAGGCTGGGCATGGTGGCTCACGCCTATAATCCCAGCACTTTGGTAAGCTGAGGCAGGCAGATCACTTGAGGTCAGAAGTTCAAGACCAGCTTGGCCAACATGGTAAAACCCTGTCTCTACTAAAAATACAAAAAAAAAAGTAGCCAGGCATGGTGGCACATGCCTGTAGTCCTAGCTACTTGAGAGGCTGGGTGGGAGAATTGCTTGAACCCGTGAACCTGGGAGGCAGAGGTTGCAATGAGCCGAGATCGTGCCATTGCACTCCAGCATGAGTGACAGAATAAAACAAAACAACAACAACAAAAACAAATAGCACCAGAAAGTCTTGGAAAATGGAACTGACATTGAAACTATAACCTCAGAGGCCTGAATGGAATTTGTAGCCTGAACATGACCAGGCAGATTGCTTCCTAAGACAAAAATGTTAACCGTCTCCATAAGATTTAAATAAGAATCAGACTCTTATAATATTTAAAATGTCCAAATATAATAAAAATTACATGGCATATGAAAAATCATGAAAATCTCCACTTGCATGGAAATATAATCGAAGAGTGCCAATGCCACAATGACACAGATGTTAGGGTCATCCGACTTTAAAGGAGCTACTATAAAAATGTGACAAGGAAGGGTGAATACTTTGGAAACAAATGGAAAGATAGAAAGTCTCAGCAAAGAGGTTAAAGACTAGCCTGGGCAACATGGCGAAACCCTTTCTTTATAAAAAATACAAAAAAATTAACTGGGCGTGGTGGCACTTGCCTGTAGTCTGAGCTACTTGTGGGGCTGAGGTGTGAGGATCGTGTGAGCCCAGGATGTCGAGGATGCAGTGAGCTGAGATCACGCAACTGCACTCCAGCCTGGACAAAGTGAGACCCTGTCTCAAAATTTAAAAAAGAGGTAAAAGATATGCAGACACAGATATTTTATTTTATTTTTATTTTTTTGAGATGGAGGTTTGCTTTTGTTGCCCAGCCTAGAGTGCAATGGGATGATCTCGGTTCACTGCAACCTCCACCTCCTGGGTTCAAGAGATTCTCCTGCTTCAGCCTCTTGAGTGAGTAGCTGGGATTACAGACATGCACCACTACACTCAGCTAATTATATATTTTTAGTAGAGATGGGATTTCACTGTGTTGGCCAGGCTGGTCTTGAAATCCTGACCTCAGGTGATCCACCTACCTCAGCCCCAAATGTGAATTTTAGAACTTAAAATTGCAATAACTGAATTAAAAGACTCACTGGTTGAGTATAACAGCGGAATGATAGATGGCAGGAAAAAGTCAGCGAACTTGAAATTAAAACAATAGAAATTATTCAGTCTGAACACAGACACGCACACACACACACACACACACAGAGGAAGGGAAGAGAGAGGGGGAGAGAGAGAAAGAGAGAACAAATCAGAAAAATAAATGAACAGAGCCTCAGAGACTATTAGACTCAAAAAGTCTAATATTTGTTTCACTGGATAGTCAGAAAGAAAATGAGAAAGATAGTGGTGCAGAAAAAAATATCTGAAGAAATAATGACTGAAGACTTTCCAAATTTGGCAAAAGATACAAACCTATAGATCAAGAACTTCAGCAAACCCTAAACAGGATAAACCCATAGAATTCCACTTCCAGAAACCTCATAGCCAAACTGTTGGAAAGTAAAGGCAATTAAAAACTCTTGGAAGTAGCCAGAGAAACATGCTACCTTATTTGTAGGAGAGCAATGATTTGAATGACAGCAGATTTCTCATCAGAAACAATGGAGGTCAAAAGGAAGTAGAACAATATTTTTTTTTTAATGCTGAAAAAAGAACTTTTAATCTATAATTCTACATTTAACAAAAATATCTTTAAGTATTGAAAGTGAAATAAAGATATTCTCAGATAGTGGAAAGACAAAGAGACTACATTGTCAGCAGACCTGTTCTAAAAGAATTGCTAGGCTGGGAGTGGTGGCTTATGCCTGTCATCCCAGCACTTTGGGAGGCTGAGGCAGGCGGATCACCTGAGGTCAGGAGTTTGAGACCAGCCTGGCCAACATGGTAAAACCCCGTCTCTTCTAAAAATGCAAAAAAATTAGCCAGATGTGGTGGCAGGCACCTTAATCCCAGCTACTCATGAGGCTGAGGCAGGAGAATCGCTTGAAGCCAGGAGGCAGGGGTTGTGGTGAGCTGAGATCATGCCCTTGCACTCCAGCCTGGGTGACAGTGCCAGGCTCTGTCTAAAGAAAACAAAACAAAACAAACAAAAAACCAAACCAAAACAAACAAAAAACGAATAAAAAAAGAATTGCTGAGGTAAATTTTTCATGCAGAAAGGAAATGATACCAGAAGGAAACTTGAAATATCAAGAATGAAGGAAGGGCAATGGAAATGGTAAATACCCTTGTAAATATAATAGATTATTCCATCTTGATTTCTTTGCAATATGTTTGAAGGTAAAAAGGAAAAAAAAAAGGAAAAAAAAACATTGTCTGCCAGACATTTTAAAAAAATGTATACAAATGTAATATATAAGACAAATACAACATAAAGGGGCAAAGAGACCTATATGGTGGTGAGATTACTGCATGGCACTTGAAGTGGTAAAGTATAATAAAGTTAGGTGTATATGTTATAAGCCCTATAGCAACAACAGAAATACTGTACAAAGAGATACAGTAAGAATCAAACTATATAAGTTAAAGTGGAATACTAAAAGATGTTCTGATCTCAAAGAAGGCAAGAACAGGGAAACACAGGAAGGATAAACAGGAAACAAATGGAAAACAAATAATAAAATGATTTACCAAAATCTAGACATATGCCTAATTATATTAAATATAAATGGTCTAAGAACATCAATTAAATGACAGATTGTGCGACAGAACCAGAAAAACTTTCCTAACTCTATGCTGTTGATAAGAAATCCTCTTCATACTGAGAAGTGGGGCAAGAAAAGGAAAAAAAAAAGAAATCCTCTTCAAATATGATGATATAGGTCAGTTACAATTAAAATAATAGAAAAATTTATGCCCTGTAAACACTTATCAGATGAAAGCTGGAATTGCCATATTAATATCAGACAGAATAGACTTCTGAGCAAAGAAAATTACTAAGGGAAAAATAGTGAACTATCTAATGATAAAAGGGTCAATTCAATAAGACATAACAATAAAAAATGTGTATGCACCTAACAACATACCTTCCAAATATATGAAGCAAAACCTGACAGAGCTGGAGAAATAGACAAAACAACAATTATAGTTGGAGATTTTAACACTCCTTTCTCTCAGTAATCAATAGAAACTAGTAGACAGAAAATCAGTAAGGATATAAAAGAACTGAACAGCATTATAAACCAACCCTGTCTAGTAGACATATATAGAATACTGTATGTAACAACTGAATATTCTTTTTAAGCGCATATAAAATATTCACCAAAATAGATCTCATTCTGGGTCATAATATGTAAATCTTAACAAATGTGAAATAATTGAAGTAATGCGAAGTATGCACTCTGACCAAAATGAAATTAAACTGGTAATAAATGGCGGAAAGATAATAGGAAAATTTTCAAACACTTTTAAATTAAAGAAGATACTTTTATGGGCCAAGAAACAAGTCCTAAGGGCAATTAGAAAACATTTTAAATTGAACGAAAGTGAAAATGTAACATACCAAAATGTTGGATGCTGCTAAATCAGTGCCTTGAGGAATATGTATTATTAATATAAGCATTAAAATGTTTATATTAGAAAAGAAAAAAGATCTAAAATATCAACAACCTAAGTTCCCACCTTAGAAAACTTTTTGGAAAAAGAGAAGAATAAACCCAAAGCAACAGGTAGAAAAGAACAGAAAATAATAAAACTAAAAACAGGAAAGCTGTGGAGAAAATGAACCCAAAGCTGGTTATTTGAAAAGATCACTAATATCAATAAACCTCTGGCAAGACTTACAAAGAAAAAAAAACACAAAAAATACAAGTATTAAGAATGAAAGCGGGGATATCACTGTGGACCCTGTAAGGATTGAAAGGGCAAAAAAAAAAAGGAGGGTGGCTACTATGAAAAACTGCACATCAGTTTAACAACTTGGATGTAATAGAGCAATTCTTTAAAAATTACAAACTACCAAAACTTATGCAAAAAATGACTGCCCTGCCCATCCCAGTTAAGGTCCTGGTTTTGTCCCTTGCCCCCCGAAGCCAGCACTCTGGGGCCATGCCCCCTTAGAGGGTTATAAACCATACTACTTTTCGTTCAGTTGTTCTTTCCTGTGAGCCTCCTGTGTGTTTGGCACTGTGAAGGATGCCAAGGTGAATAAAACTTTCTTTTAAAATTTTTATGTTTTTATTTTCAGAGACAGGATCTCACTCTATTGCCCAGGCTGGAGTGCAGTGGTGTGATCATTGCTTACTGCAGCCTCGAACTCCTGGGTTCAAGCAGTCCTCCCACCAGAGTAGCTAGGACTGCAGACATATGCCACCACACCTGGCTAATTTTTATTTTTTATTTTTTATTTTTTTTGTAGAGACAGGGTCTTGCTGTGTTGCCAGGCTGGTTTTGAACGTTTGGCCTCAAGCAATTCTCCTGCAATGGCCTCCCAAAGCACTGGAATTATAGACATGAGCAACCATACCTGGCCATAGACTGGGTCCTTAATATCTGAGAATTTATGAGGGAAGAGGGAGAGACAGGATGGCAAATTAAACCTACTAACGTTCCTTGTAGTAAAAAAGCTTACATAGAGCCAGCTAGGTTCAGTCCACTCACACCATGTTTATTTTTAAGAAATATATGATATTCCACCAGGCGTGGTGACTCTTGCCTGTAATCCTAGCAATTTGGGAGGCCAAGGCAGGTGGATCACCTGAGGTTGGGAGTTGGAGACCAGCTTGACCAACATGAAGAAACCCCATCTCTACTAAAATTAGCCAGGCATGGTGGTGCATGTCTGTAATCCCAGCTACTCAGGAGGCTGAGGCAGGAGAATCGCTTGAAGCTGGGAGGCGGAGGTTGCAGTGAGCCAAGATCGTGTCATTGCACTCCAGCCTGGGCAACAAGAGCGCGCACGCATGCACACACACTCACACAGACACACACACACACACAGACACACACCCTCTCCCCCATAATGTTTAGTTAGAGGGGTCAGCCCTTGTAGAAGTGTACAGAGAATAGCCAGTCATCCACCATGTATTTATTGATTTCCCACTCCTAGGCCCGTACTGGGCCCTCTTCAGAGGGGAAGAGTTCACAGATTAGCAAGTGACATACACATGAAATAAATAACTACCATATGCATGAAGTAACACAGAATGGGAATATAATGATGGAAGTAGGTACATTTGCTGTGGGGGCCACTAACGTTTTTCGGGGTAGAGAACTCAGGAAGTCTTTAAAGAAGAAAAGAAACTCGAATGAGGTCTTCAGGGTTGAGAAGGAGTCCTTGAGGTGAGGAAGAAGAAAGGTGAGAATGTCTAAAAATACAAAAAGGAATTATGAAATGGCACAGTTGTCAGTACAGTTAAGTTAGTGTTGGGTGGAGGGACCCAACAGATGAAGCTGGAGAGACAGACCTGGGACTCTCGCTGAGGGACAGGCCTCACTGATCACACAAGGGTTTACTTCCTTATATATTTTCATTTTTAATTGTATTTTTGTTAAACATGTGTCACATGCACAATGTATAAAATTCAAGAAGTAGAAAAGTTATATAGAGAATATTAAGCCTCCTACCTTCCCTATCCCTGCAGCTGAGGTCCTCTTCCTGAAGTCAGTTGCCAAAGCTGGTTTCTTGGGCATCCTTCCAGAGCTATTTTCTTTACAATTGCATCGCTTCTTGGCCTTTTGGCTAAGATCAAGTGCAAATATGTGTGTATGTCTGTGTATTTTCCACACAGAGGTTGCATATCATATTATACTTTCCGTCCTTTACCTTCCTTTTTTATTTGGATATTTGTTTTATTTATTTGGAATACGGATATACTATAATTCACTGGATCAGTCCTGTATTGGTGGAATTTAGGTGATTTCTAATCTATTGCTGTTATAAACATAAACAATGCTGTAGTACATATCCTTGTATATAAGCCCATCTGCACATGAAAGTATTCCTGTACGATAAATTCCTAGGAATGGAATTTTTGGGTTAAAGAGTATAAGTTTTTTTTTTTTTTTTAAGATGGAGTCTTGCTCTGTTGCCCAGGCTGTGCAGTGGTGTAGTCTTCACTTGCTGCAACCTCTGCCTCCCTGGTTCAAGTGATTCCCCTGCCTTAGCCTCCGTAGTAGCTGGGACTACAGGTGTGCACTACCATGCCCAGCTAAAGATGGGGTTTCACCATGTTGTCCAGGATGGTCTCAATCTCCTGACCTTGTGATCCGCCTGCCTTGGCCTCCCAAAGTGCTCGAATTAGAGGTGATTAGAGGTGTGAGCCACCACACCTGGCCGAGTATAAGTATTTTTAGTATAATAAATAATGCCAAATTGCTGTCTGTAGAGGTTGTGCGATGCCTGTAACCCTGGCCAGGAGAATACAGCTGTCCCCTTATCCACAGAAAATACCTTCCCAGATCCCCAGTGGATGCCTGAGCCTGCAGATAGTACCAAACTACACACACACACCCACACCCACCCACACACACACACAGTGTTTTTTCCTATACATACATAACCTGTGATAAAGTTTAATGTATAAATTAGGCACAGTAAGAGATTAACAACAGTAACTAATTATAACATAGAACAACTGTAATCATATGCTGATATCACTACTCTTGAGCTTTGGGGCCATTTATTAAGTAAAATAATGGTTACTTGCACACAAGCCCTGAGATGCCAGGACAGTTGATCTGATAACTGAGATGGCTACTTAATGGGTAGTGGGCAGCCCAGTGTATACCTTGTGGCTATCTGAACAAAAGGCTGTTTCACATCCCAGGGGTGGGGGGCATGAGAATTAATCATGCTGCTCAGAACAGCACCAAGTTTATCATTTGCTTTTGCTTTTTACTTTGGTTAATCTTTAAAACTCTCCCAAGGCAGCGATCATGGATTACTGTGTCATGTAATTCCTAAGTCTTGTATCTCCCCAGGAACACATAGTGCCATCGAGTGCCATGGCATCCTGTAGAGAACTTCCATCTTTGGTCACAGTGTTAAGAGCTCTTGGTTTCATAGCCTCTTTGAAATGACCTATAAAATGTATCAGTTGTTTATTTCTGGAATTTTTCATTTAATATTTTCAGACCAAGATTGGCCACAGTTAACTGAAACCAGGGAAAGCAACACCGTGAATAAGAAGGGGCTACTGTCTAATTCAACTTTTTGCTCTTTGAAGCTAGGGCTTTAGGCTTTATCCTGTCAGTGATGGTAAGCCATTGAGAGGTTTTTAAGCAGGGGAGTGTTACGGTCAGGTTTGTGTTTTGGAAAGGTCTCTTGGGCTGCAGTGAGGAAAAGAGTTTAGCAGAGGCCAAGATCAGAGTCATGGATACCAATTAGGTTTCATGGTAGTCCAGGCAAGTCCAAGTTCTGTCTTTGGCAGCTCCGCTTAGGCAGTTGGCAGTGGTGATGAAGGAGACAGATATTAAGATAATGAAGAAGTAGGTTCCATAGCACTGAGGGATTGATCTGGCCGAGAGTGGGTTAGGGGTGAGCATAGCTTTAATCAAGAAGTTCGATTTCCATGAGTCTTGTGAACAGCAATGGGCTTATATGCATAGTCTGCACCTTCTTTATAGATCTGTAGATCTTATGTCTTTATTAATATTTTCTAATTCTAAAATATCAAAAGATGAAAAAGAAGGCTCTAATATATTACTAATTACTTTTGTTGGCACCAAGACATTTTTGTCTGTTAATATCTGGCTGTCAGAGAACTTTAAAGAGCATTTTTTAAGATTCTTTAGTTAGGCCGGGTGCAGTGGCTCACACCTATAATTCTAGCACTTTGGGAGGCCAATGCGGGTAGATCACTTGAGGCCAGGGGTTCAAGACCAGCCTGGCCAACATAGTGAAACCCATCTCTACTAAAAAATACAAAAATAAGCTGGGTGTGGTGGCACATGCCTGTAATCCCAGTTACTCAGGAGGCTAAGGCAGGAGAATCACTTGAACCCGAGAGGTAGGTGTTCCAATCAGCCAAGAGCGTGCCACTGCACTCCAGCCTGGGCAACACAGTGGGACTCCATCTGAAAAGGAAAAAAAAAGGTTCTTCAGTCAGCTGATAGTCCCAGCTATTTGGGAGGCGGAGGCAGGAGGATCACTTGAGCCCAGTAAGTTGAGGCTGTGATCCTGCCAGTGAATAGCCACTGCACGCCAGTCTGGGCAAGATGGGAAGAATCTGTCTCAAAAAAAAAAATTCTTCAGTCAGACTCATTCCTGACATTCACCAAACTCTTTAATTTTTCCCACATCCGTACCATTCATTTGAAATTCTGAATTTAGGCTGGGGTGCAGTAGCTCACACCTATAATCTTAGCACTTTGGGAGACTGAGGTGGGAACATTGCTTGAGGCCAGGGGTTTGAGACTACCCTAGCCAATATGGCAAGACCCCATCTCTAATTTTAAAATGTAAAATCGATTTAAAATTTAAAAATTTAAAAAACAGGCCGGGCGCGGTGGCTCAAGCCTGTAATCCCAGCACTTTGGGAGGCCGAGGCGGGTGGATCACGAGGTCAAGAGATCGAGACCATCCTGGTCAATATGGTGAAACCCTGTCTCTACTAAAAAAGTACAAAAAATTAGCTGGGCATGGTGGCACGTGCCTGTAATCCCAGCTACTCAGGAGGCTGAGGCAGGAGAATTGCCTGAATCCAGGAGGCGGAGGTTGTGGTGAGCCAAGATCGCGCCATTGCACTCCAGCCTGGGTAACAAGAGCAAAACTCCGTCTCAAAAAAAAAAAAAAAAAAAAAAATTTAAAAAACAGAAAATTCCTAATTTAGTAAAGTAACTTTAAATTCTACACTTAATTTACATATATTTTAATTACGTTTATTTAAAAGTATTTCATTTAGGCTGGCCGTGGGCATAAACTTTGGGAGCCCAAGGCGGGCAGATCATGAGATCAGAAGTTCAAGACCAGCCTGGTCAATATGGTGAAACCCTGTCTCTACAAAAAATATAAAAATTAGCCAGGCATGGTGGCGCATGCCTGTAGTCCCAGCTACTCAGCCTGAGGCAGAAGAATCGCTTGAACCTGGGAGGCGATGATTGCAGTCAGCCAAAGATCATGCCACTGCACTCCAGCCTGGGTGACAGAGTAAAACTCCATCTCAAAAAAAAAAAAAAGTCTTTTGGGAACCGATTGCTTTGATTTTGTGTGTAGTTCTGGTATCTAAAAATATGTATATGTTATTATTCCAGTTTTATATAATACCATTAATTATTTCATCTGTTCACTGTTTCTATTAATTTTTTATGATGAAAAATGATAAAGTGTTTCACTTCTTCCGCGCCTTTTCTTTGTTCGTCTTCTATCTCATATTAGCCTAAAGTTTGATTTCTAAGTAATTATCTTTGTACAGGTGAATATCCTGTATTTCTGTTAGTTGGTTCTTCACCTTTGAGTAATGTCTTTGGTGCCAGGTGACACAGTCAAGGAAGGGACTTCACTTGGTATTTTCTTCCCCTTTCCACTTTTGTGCTGGTTGTGTTGTTTCTGTATCATCAGGGCATAGAATGTTGACATTCTGATTTGCCATTCTGAACCCCACTTGATTTTAGTCTTGCTTCTACAGTTACACGTCAATATGCGTGTATGTATGTTAATATAAGTGAAGTACATTCAGTGCTTACCATCAGCTCTTTTGCTGTTATTTCGTCAATCATCTTTTGGTTAACTACATTTGTTCCTTGGTGGCTTCCTCAAGCAGAGCTCATGGGAACAATATTCACTTAGTCCTTGTATGCTAAGACACAACGTTCTTAGCCTAGCAATTTTCTGGAGGTTTCTTCAGGAGTGTAGCTGCCGGTGTTTTCTGAGGTCTGCCTCTGCCATTCCATCTCCTCTCCCTGTCTGCTCTGCTCAGCTCCCCGTGTCTTTGGCCGATTTCCACCCAGGCCTCCATGACCCTGCAGCTCTTGCTGTCCGTGGACTTAAGGGGTTTATCGCCTCAGGATGAGTCCTTTGTCTACAGTAGCCGTGCCCTTGCCGGTGTCTTGAGACGTGCTGAACAGCGTCACTCCTCGCCCGCTGAGCTGTGGCCCAGTTCGTTCCCCGGTATCACTTTGCTCCTCCTCAGCTTCCCCGTGTCTGTGTCTGCCGGCTTTGGGCAACTGTTACCCTTTTGCTTGCTTTTTGAGACTGTAGGTTTTATTTGCCTCCAGTTTCACTAACAAAGGAGCTTGCTTTGTTTATTTCGTGTTTACTTGGTTAGTTTTGATGATATCTTGGAGGAGAAGAGGCAAATCACTGTTGTATGCCACCATGTTTGACAGGAAGTCCTTTAAATGTGGGTGGCAGTACGGTATAACAACAAAGAGCATGGGATTTGGAGCAGGGTACGCCTGCCTGCGAATCTGAACTCTGCCACTGACTGACTACCTGACGGTAGACAGATCACATACCTTCTTGTCATTGTTATCTCTAGAATGGGGCTGATTCCCCTAAGTATTCACACTGTATGAGGAGTAAGTGGGGTGATACATATCATATACAGGGACCTAGCATAGTGCTTTGCAAGTAGAGGTTCAGAAGAGTAACATAATGTTTCATTAATTCCCTGGCATAGATGCCATTCAGAATTACTTTAACCCTCTCTGTTTGGATGGCATCATGTTATTACCACTCACTCAGTGTTGCCATTGAGGCCATTATCGGAACACCCTTTGGCACCCCCTCACTTCACCCATAATTCTATACAAGGCAATGAGTGCCACAGGAGAAGGACAGATGGACTGCTCTGGGAACCCTGGGGAGAAAACAGTCTCCTTCAAATGGTCAGGGTTAGGGGCGGGATAACTCATGAGCGAGGGCTTTCAGGAAAGGCAGGATTTCGTCAGAAAGAGGTAGGAAGACCCAAGCTGGGTCTGGATGCCAGTCCAGATTCTGAGGTCAGAGATTAGGATGGGGTGGGCATGGGGCTTTGGGAATTTGTCACATGCCTTTGCCTTCCAACTTCCAGCAGGCCTGAGAAATCAGGCAGCAAGATTCCCATGAGAAGTTCTGGGTAAGGTCAGAGGAGGCTGGGATGCCAGATTGGAAAGAGATCTTGATGCACATGTAGTCAAATCCTTGCTTTTGTCCCCGTGTTCTCAGATCCTGGAGTCCCAGACAACCACGGCTCCTACTGTGTCGGCCAGCAGCAGCTCTGATGGAGCTTCCATCGGTTGTAGCACCTCTGGAAGTCAGGGTATCATTGAGCCCATGGATATGGAAACCCAGGAGGATGGGAGAACATCTGCTAACCAGAGAACTGGAAGCAAGAAGAATGTGCAGGCAGATGGGAAGATGCAGGTGGATGGAAGGACCGGGGGAGATGGAACACAGACAGCCCACCGGACACGGGAAGACAGGAAGACGCAAGTGGACCCTGGGATACAAGAAAGCGAGAGGCCACAGTCAGACAGAACTTCACAGAAGGGCGAGGTGACACAGGGAAGAGCAGAGACACAGCTGGAAGCAACACTGGCAGGTAGGAAGATACAGCAAGACAGGAAGTCCCAGGCAGATGAGGGCACGCAGGAAGACAGAAGGATACGGGAAGAGAAGGGGACGCAGTCACAGGGGAGCGCGCCCGCGGCCACAGCAGGTCCGTCAGAGCAGGAGGCGGTGACCAGCCTTGGCCCACCGTCCAGCGCCCACAAACTCCCACCTACAGAGGGACCCAGAGCTCCTCCGATTGTTGAATGTTTTGCGCAGACCCCAGAAGGGCCTTGTGTCCCAGAAACCCCTGGTTTCCTGCCCGGATCTGAGGAGGCAGCAGTAACAGCCTCTAGGAACCACCAGCAAAGCGTGCTGGGTCCCCTGTCAGGGAAGCTCAGGCTCCCAGCACAGCTGCCCCTCGAGGGGAGTGTGGAGCAGGTGGGAGGAGAGAGAGGCCGGGGGCCACAGTCGTCAGGCCCAGTCGAGGCCAAGCAGAAGGGCAGCCTGTTCCAGAGCTCCCAGGAGGAGCAACCGGGGGGACTGCTGTGTGTGGCTCGCGGTGGCTGTCCTCCAGCTGGCCTGAGCCAGGAGGTGCCCACAATACCTTCTCTTCCTGGAACTGGGCTGACTGCTAGTCCAAAGGAGGGGACGAGCAGCACCCCAACTTCTCCGCACGGGAGCACAGCTGCCTTCCTGCCCTCTGAGGACCAGACCCTGGTGAGTTCTGCCCCAACACTGCACCTGGGGCTGGAGACCCCCAGTCAGAGTCACCCACCAGAGACCATGGCCACCAGCAATGAGGGGGCCTGCGCCCAGGTACCAGATGTGGAGGGGCGGACCCCACGTCCCCGGAGCTGTGACCCTGGTCTCATCGATTCCTTGAAGAACTACCTGCTTCTGCTGCTGAAGCTGTCCAGCACAGAGACGAGCGGAGCAGGGGCAGAGTCCCAGGTGGGGGCGGCCGCCGGAGGTCTGGCGCCCTCAGCCACTCTGACCCCCACTGTGGAAGTGGCTGGGCTGAGTCCCCGGACTTCGAGGCGCATCCTGGAGCGTGTGGAGAACAACCACCTGGTACAGAGTGCACAGACCCTGCTGCTGAGCCCCTGCACCTCCCGTCGCCTCACTGGCCTCCTGGACCGTGAGGTGCAGGCTGGCCGCGAGGCCCTTGCTGCTGCCCGGGGCTCCTGGGGTCCTGGTCCCAGCCCCCTCACTGTCCCTGCCATTGTGGTAGATGAGGAGAGCCCTGGGCTAGCCTCAGAAGGATCCAATGAGGGTAAAGGAGAGGTTTCCCTTGAGGGGCCTGGCCTCCTGGGGGTCTCTCAGGAGAGTGGCATGGGTGGTCGGCTGGGGGAGGCGGGTGGGCAGGCAGCCCCTGGGCAGGGACCCTCAACAGTCAGCAGAGCCCAGGAACCCTCCCAAGGGGAGAAGGTCCCAGGGGAGGCTCTGACAGGTCTCCCGGCAGCTACACCTGAGGAACTGGCTCTAGGGGCCCGGAGGAAGAGATTTCTCCCTAAGATCAGAGCAGCAGGAGACGGGGAGGCAACCACGCCTGAAGAAAGGGAGAGTCCCACGGTTTCCCCCCGGGGGTCCAGGAAAAGCCTAGCGCCTGGGTCCCCGGGGACTCCAGGGCGGGAGAGACGCTCCCCTACGCAGGGCAGAAAGGCGAGCATGCTGGAGGTGCCTCGGGCAGAGGAAGAGCTGGCCGCAGGAGACCCGGGCCCCAGCCCCAAGGCCAGCGATCCCGACACAGAGCTGGCGCTGGATGAAGGCAAGCAGGAGGCACTGGCCAAGCCCAGGAAAGCCAAAGACCTGCTGAAAGGTGAGCAATGGGGCGGGAGGGGGTGGCTTCATCGAACAGGGCGCCATGGAGCCACGGAAAGCATGTGCTGCTAACATCCCTCCTCGGGATTCACAGATTACCTTGGGAAAGGGACCCTTATCTCACAGCCTTTGCAGTTCCGAAGGCCTAGTTCTTGTTTTGGTTCTGCCACTCCACAGAATGGAGATAACCACCACATCTGCAATGGCGTGAGGCTTAAACGGGCTGGAACAGATGAAGTGCCTGGCACGGGGCCTGGCTTCGGTAGCGTTCCAGCTCGGTCACTTCACCATTCATTCCCCCTTTACAGAGCTGTCACATGATTACAGAGAGGGGGACAGGATGCAAATGCAGGCTGCTAGAGTTAGGGACCTGAATGCAAACTGAAGTTCCTGTCCCAACTGCTGTCTGTGTCCTCAGCTGGGCCCCCCCGCCTGGGGTCAGGGTGCAGTAGGGGCTTCATTCTAGCTGAGATGCGTGTTTTGGGGGTCGGGATGGAAGCCCGGGATATGGGCAGCAGGCAGCTGGGGGCTGTGAGTAGTGGGTCTGTGTGGAGACTTGAATCCTGTTTTCTCCCAGCCTTTTCCACCAAGGCCATCCAGGAAAGCAAGGATATGGCCAGAGAGGGCACAAGCTGGAGGGGGCAGTGTTCCACTCCTGACTGGGCCCTGCCCTCAGCCCCACAGGTTATCCGGAAGATTCGAGTGGAGCAGTTTCCTGATGCCTCCGGTAGCCTGAAGCTCTGGTGCCAGTTTTTCAACATTCTTAGCGACTCAGTCTTGACATGGGCCAAGGATCAGCACCCAGTGGGCGAGGTGGGCAGGAGGTAAGCCGGCGACACCACCGCCACCTGGCCTGGCTCCCTGATTGCAGTAATACCGTTGGGCACCATCCTAGCGCTTTGAGCCTGTCACCTCATTAATTCTCACAATCAGCCTCTGCGGGAGGTGCTGTTCCCATAGTAGAGATGAGAAAACCGAGGCTCATCGTTTTTAAGCCACTTGTCCAAAGCCACACAGCTAGTAAGTGTCAGGACTGCAAACCAGACCTTCGGGCTTCAGGACCAGCTCTTGGCCCTGGAATCACGCTGTCTCCCCAGAGCTCTTGGAGCTGGGGTTCACTGCAGCCTCTGAGAGTGGGGTCCAAGGACGCTTAGGACCACAGTCTGCCCCATGCCATGGTGATGGCCCTCACAAGAAGGGTCTCCGCTCTGCAGTGCAGGAGATGAGGGGCCGGCGGCCTTGGCCATCGTGCAGGCCTCCCCCGTAGACTGCGGCGTGTATCGGTGCACCATCCACAATGAGCATGGCTCGGCCTCCACCGACTTCTGCCTCAGCCCTGAGGGTGAGTGTGCCCCGCTGCCCGGGGTCTCAGCCTGGCCTGGCTCCTGGGGGGTGGGCAGCTGCCATTTTTAAGAGAAGGCGCTCTCTCTGCGAACAGCTGCCTGAAGGCACTGCTTTCTTCTTTTTCTCTATTTAGTGTTGTCAGGATTCATCTCCAGAGAAGAAGGTGAAGGTATGGTGCCCCCCTGGGGAAGGCGGGGTGGTCCTACCCCTGCCATCTGTAGGGAGGACCCATTTAAGGGCTTGGAATCTGGTCCCAATCCACATACTGCTCCCCTTTGCCTCCTAGTTTAGGATGTGGCTTGGGGAGGTGATGGAGGAGGACTGCTGTATCAGAAGATTGTGGGGGAAGAAGCGGCCAAGGGCCACTGCACAGGAGTCAGTTCACCCTGTGCCCTTTGCCCATGTCCGTCTTTGATCCAGGGCAGGACCGGCCACAGGGGCATGTCTTACCCTGCCAGCTCCTACCCAGGTTTCTCACAGTGCTCTGTGGAGCCCAGCATTGGATTCACACAGGAAACCTGTTAGAAATGCAGTTTCCTCGTCCCCGCTGCACTGCAGGCCTCTTTAATGCCATAGGAGGGACCTAGGAACACTGCATTTTCAGCAGGCTCCCTGGTGATCATGAAATACCTGCCGAGTTTGATATGCATTTGAAGGGCTTTAATAGGGATGGATATGTACTGCTCTTGCAAGAGACAGGCTGACTTGGGACTGTGAAGGCAGCCAGTGATGATGGAAAGATGTTTAGAGCTGTAGTTGCTAACACATGCGTTAATTCCTTCATTCATTCGCTCACTCATTCCTTCAACTAGTGACCTTTTTTTTTTTTTTATTTGAGATGGAGTCTCACTCTGTTGCTCAGACTGGAGTGCAGTGGCATGATCTTGGCTCACTGCAACCTCCACCTCCTGGGTTCCAGCAATTTTCATGCCTCAGCTTCCCCAGTAGCTGCAATTATAGGCATGTATCACCACACCCAGCTCATTTTTGTGTTTTTAGTAGAGACTGGTTTTACCATGTTGGCCAGGCTGGTCTCAAACTCCTGACCTCAAGGGATCCACCTGCCTTGGCATCCCAAAGTGCTAACTAGTGACTTTTGTTTAGTAATCAAATAAAATTTAATTGATATCAAATATAACCTCAACCTCAAACTAAGTAATAATTCTTTAATATCATCAGACATGCAGTCAGATTTCCCTAATTATCGCATATGCGTTGTTTTATTTGAATCAGGAACCACTCGTTGCTTTTGGCCGATGCAGCTCAAAGTCTCTCTTAATGTTGAACAGTTCCTCCTACTTTATTTGTTTCCTCCTTGGCTGTTTATTTGTTGAAATCACTGTTGTAGAATTTCTAACAGTCTGGATTTTGTTGATTATGTCCCCATTGAACATGCTCCCCCATGCACATGCTTCTTCTAAATTGGTAATCAGATTCCAAGGTTTAGTCACATACAGGTGTGATTTTTTTTTTTTTTTTTTTGCAAGAATAATTCACAGGTGCTGCATACACCTTTTGCATCCCACCTGGAGGCACATAATGTCAAATTGTTTCATGCCTGTCCCTTTTAGTAATGTTAAGGTTGGTTATTGGGTTCATTCGGGTGGTATCCGTGTGATCCATCCCCTTTTAAAATTAAAAACAATCTGATACAAACCCTATTGTTATCTGGGGGTTTTCGCACCCACTGCTTATTGCCTAAATCTATTATTTCATTAGGAGTTGTAACATGGAGATAGTTTAATTTGATCTTTTCTTCTTCATTCATTAGCTGAGTTTTTTCTGTAAAAAAAGGGATGATCATTTGGTTATCCCAATAAATAAGTTCCAACAGGAAATGAAGGATAAATATTTGCTCTTTTCACTCTAGTTACCTGAATTTAGAATAATGAGTTGGTGCCCTACCATTTTCCATAGGTGACCAGTGAGGTTTATTTTTTGAGTGGGGGATTGGATTTGTTGTTGTTGCCACTATGAATGCATGGATTTTTAACATACTTGATATACTCAATACATTGCAGAAGGGAGCCCCTTCAGGTTGGCCCGTGTCCTTCTGCCAAGTCTCCAGTCGCTTTTGCTAGCTCTCTTGCTTTCTGGTCTCTGGTGATGTTTCAGGTCCTTGCTGGACACTTTCTGCCTAGACCTGGAATCAACCATTTCTGTAGAAAGTTCTGGTTCCCTTTAATGGGAAGCTATATTTAGCGGTCACAATTTGAGCACCAGGGGTGCTCACTGCTGCTGGATTTGTCCTGCAAACTTTTTGCTTCAGTCAAGCGTGTTGGTTGAAATAGAGTCATGTATTTATCTGATCAAAACAACGAATTCCAAAGAAAAGTAATTCTGGTATTCTGTATTGATTGCTATTGCCATAGAAAACCCCTGCCTTCCATACACGTGTCCTAAGTTCTGTCCGAACACAGCGCTCAGGACATATTTGTGGACGGCAGGGGTTATGTGATGGATACAACACAGGTACTGCTAGATGGCAGGGGTCAAATCAAATAGAGTTTCTGCCCAAGGAGCTCACAGTCTGGTAGGGACTCAGTGTGTCCAAAGAGCAGGCTTGGACGGCAAGTGAGCAGGGTGGGGGGCTTTTCTGGCCTTTTCCTTCCCTGAGAGCCCCACCTTGGTCAGGCCGGAGCTCCTGGTCTCCCACATTTCTCCTTTTCCCCTTCAGTTGGAGAAGAGATTGAGATGACCCCTATGGTATTTGCCAAGGGTCTGGCTGACTCTGGCTGCTGGGGGGACAAGCTCTTTGGGCGACTGGTAAGCGAGGAGCTCCGAGGGGGTGGATATGGGTGTGGCCTTCGGAAGGCCTCCCAAGCCAAGGTCATCTACGGGCTGGAACCCATCTTCGAGTCGGGCCGCACGTGCATCATCAAGGTGTCCAGCCTGCTTGTGTTTGGGCCCAGCAGTGAGACTTCTCTCGTGGGCAGAAACTACGATGTCACCATCCAGGTACTATGTCCCATCCCTTCACTCTCACCCCCTCCCCTTTCCCAGCCCGGGTCCTGTTGAGATGTCCAAAATTGAGGCAGAAAGCATCTCAATCTCAACCTTATGAGGCTCCTAGGATGACTTTGTGGAAAGCCTGACATGCAGCCCAGAATTCAGATACTTGGCCTCAGAGAGCTTGAGAGCTTCAAAATGACTTGGGCCATAGTTTTCAAACTATATATGTGCAGCAGATACCTTCCCCCTGCCCATTCATAACCTCTCATGGAAGTCTTCCTATATGTGAGATGAAAGGGGGGTGCTGTGGGTGGGGGTAGACAGTCTTCGTGGCTCTCCCCAGAGTGGTCTATCGCCTACCATTAGGATTCCAGAAAATAGTTCGGAAATCACTTTGAAAACCTCAGTTTGAAAAGAGGTCCAAAGCCACTTTGTTACACAAAAGAGGAAAATGAGGTGCAGAGTAGGGAGCAGGGAAGAGTGAGACCTTCTTCACGAGGGCTGGAGTCCTCCTCTCAGTCCCCTCACAGGTGGCCCACTCACTTAGAGGCAGACACAGTGGAGGATCGGGGAATTTCTTTGCTGACCAGATGTGGTTCCCTCATCCACAGGGTTGCAAGATCCAGAACATGAGTCGGGAGTACTGCAAAATCTTCGCAGCAGAAGCCCGGGCCGCGCCTGGCTTTGGGGAGGTGCCTGAGTAAGTACGAGCGAGCAGGACGTGCGCGTGCAGCGCTGTTGCCTTGGGCTTCTGCGAAGATAGTGATTTCAGAGCCTCCCAGGGGCGTGCTGGGTTATGCCCAAGTGCAAATAGCCTCACAGTTAGCCCCGTGCTCAGCCCAGTGGTCTCACAAAATCTAGAAATAAAGACCTTGTTTACTCCCCGCTTGAGAAAAGCCTCTGCTCTGCACTCAGCTCCTCCCGCCCACCCCCATTCCTCATTCTTTAGTGCAGATGCTGCTGATGGCAGAGTTTGGGCCTAGCAGTTTCTGGGGCTCCGTGAAGGCGATGGGGTGGGCTGAGCTAGGCAGATGGGTCAGGACCCCTCTGCAGTAGGCGGGCAGGGTCAGTGTGGACTTTCATGGGAGTCAGCTATAAATGGCAATTGTTTCCATTTTGAAACTTGAACTCACCTTTGTGTACCTGGGGTCCGACTGGCAGAGAGCCACGATCTAGTTGAATCCTTTCTAAAGGTGCTCCTTCTGTTTGACACATACCTCTCCTTCCGCCCCAGTCCCTCAGCCAAGCCACAGAGTCTGCCTATGGTCATAGCAGGGTTTGGTTCTAATCCCGCTGACCAAGAGAATGGACAGGACTCTGAAGCCAAAAATATCCATTTCCTTTCCTGAACTCAGGGTGGAGCTGCTTTCCTTTTGTCCTTTGGGCTCAGAGCTGAGAATTCCATTCTTGGAAGGGCCCTTCTTTTAGGTCCAAGAATACAGAATTGGGTTGGAGGGAGGAGCTCCCTGGGCCATACTTGCAGCTTACTGCGGGGTGAAACTGTGTTTAGGATCATCCCACTGTATCTCATCTACCGGCCTGCAAACAATATCCCATATGCTACCCTGGAGGAAGACCTGGGCAAGCCCCTGGAGCCTTACTGTTCCCGGGAATGGGGCGGCGCTGGGGCCCCGACAGTATCTAGCAGCTCTGAGGCCGTGCAGAAATGTCAGACCTTCCAGCACTGGCTGTATCAGTGGACAAACGGCAGCTTCCTTGTCACAGATTTGGCAGGTATGAGGGTGTGAGGGTGTGTGGGTGCGCACGTGCATGGTTATGAAAGCATGCAGAAGAGGGAGAGCTGTAGTGCTTGACTGATTGTTGATCGTTTACAAAGCACCTTTGTCTTTACTCTTTTTTGCTTTTGACAATAATCCTGTAAAGTAGATCGGACAGGGACCATGTTGCACGCAACCCTAATACACACCAGGGCCTCATGTAGCCCAGTCTGTCACTGCAGTTGCATTTAAAGGAGCACAGTCCAGGCTCAATTAAAATTAAACAGGAATTTATTTCAAAGACCATTATACGGGCTCTGATTCAAAACCCACAACCACCCTTTTCAAAACCTCGCTTCTTCCCTTCCCTGTAGCTTTGCTCTAGACTTTCTCACTCTCTGAACTTGCCAGACTCCCTCTTCCATTTTAGCACAGTAGCTCTACTGTCTCTCTTCCTCCTCCATCTTTGTTAGCTTTTCGTTATGTAAAGCATTTAGTCTGGCTTCTTTTTAACTTATTTCTGTGCCTCCCCCCATTACCCAGAAACTCCCCAACAAAGGAAGGCCAGCAAGTGTGAACCCTCCTTCCTTCTTCTACCAGTTCTTTCCAGGCCTGTTCCCTTTAAGCAGAACTGGACAGGGGAGGGAACGGAAAAAATGCTCAGGGCAAGGAGAGGTTGCTGGGAATATCACACATTATTAAATCTCATCTCTGCCGTAAATAAGTGAGAAAACCAAGGGCCAGAGATAAAAAAACTGACTCAAATGTGTGTTTCACTGGGTTAAATTTATATACAACTCCAGATGTTGGGAGGAGGGAGGGCTAGGTAACATTAAGCCATTATCAGTCAACCTATTTGTTGAATTACAAATTCATGCTTCCATCCTTTTTCCATCCAACCACTACTAAATATTGAAAAAATAAAAAGTTGAATTAGGAATAGTCATTGCCCTCAAGAAGCTGTGATGAGTAGATCAGTTTCTACTATAAGATGATAACATGGTATACTAGAAAGGCTTTGGAGTCGGCTAGGTGTGGTGGCTCACACCTGTAATTCCAGCACTTTGGGAGGCCGAAGTGGGTGGATCACTTGAGGCCAGGAGTTTGAGACCAGCCTGGCTAACACAGCAAAACCCCAGCCCTACTAAAAATACAAAATTAGCTGGGCGTGGTGGTACATGTCTGTAATCCCAGCTACTTGGGAGGCTGAAGCTTGAGAATTGCTTGAACCCAGGAGACAGAGGTTGCAGTGAGCCAAGATTGCACCACTGCACTCCAGCCTGGGTGACAGAGTGAGACTCCGTCTCAAAAAAATAATAAAGAAAAAAATAAATTTGATTTAAGTCTAAGCTCCATTCTCTTCTAGCTGAGTCTGTTTTACAGAGAAGGAAACTGAAGCTCACACTGGTGAGGTCATTTAATCTCTCTGAGCTTCAATTTTCATTCCCTCTCTAGGAAAATAGTGTCTTTCCTACCTAGTGCTCAGATTTTTTTATGATGATTAAATGAGACCATATTTGTGAAAGCCTTCTGCAAACTAAAATTCTGTGCCAATGTGAGAGATCATCATTATTACACAAAATGGAATGCTATGAATGCCAAAAGAGAAATGAGAAAGAAATTCATATTTATGACTTTAATATTTATCACATAACTCCTAGGTTATGACACTAAGTTAGACTCCTACACAGATGATGGTCTTCTCAATACCCTTGTGAGATAGGCATTCCTCCCCTCACCTTTGCACTTGAAGATTAGAGATGTGAAGTGACTTGTCAAGTTCCCACAGCTCGGATGTAGTAGACGTGAAATGTAAATCCAGGCTGGTCTGACTCCAAAGATCACATTTGTTGCTGTCTATCCTATGATGGTACTCAGCCCTGTTCGTGAAAGGCAAGTTCCTAGCAAAATGCTCTGGACAAATTGAAAATGGGCAAAGAGCGTCCTAAACCCAATGTGTGAATGCTAAGATACCTGGATGTCCTGACCACAGTGAAAACATTTTTTCTCTGTCACCATCTTGCCTGGCTCTGCCCTTCCAAGGCTGTCTTAACCTGGAAGACCATCCTGGCTTCTTGCTTGCTGGCTGCCTTTGTAAGCAGTGTGGAAGCAAGTCTTCTGTACTGTTGCATTTCTGCTGGTCTACCCCTGATTTATCCTCTCGTTCCCATCCCTCTCTCTTGTCTGGACAGACTACTAATCTGTTCAGAGGAAGAGGTTTTAGTTCAAAGCCAGAGGCCAGTCCAGGCTGTGACCTGGTCTGATCCAGCGGAAGCAAGATTGCATAGCTGGAAGAGTTTTGGCTCTAGGAATCCAAAAAGCTGAACCCTGACTTTAAATCAAATGACCACTGCACATAGCCAGTGCTCAATTACTGAATGAGTGACTATGACTTTGCTCAAGTCGTTTAACACTGAGCCTATCCTCCTCACTTGTAAAAATGCGAATATTATTCTTAGTAATAATCCAGATACCTGCACACTGTCTGCGAGACAGGCTGGTGGTCATGACCCGTGAGAAGTTGCTTGAAGACACGCCTGCACTGACACCCAGGAAGCTGATGCCAGCCTGGGCTGGTTCTAAGCCCCCATGTCTCCAGCAGGAAGAGATGTGGTTCTAAACCCCCATACCTCTTCCTCCTGGAGATATGGGGGCTTCGAACCAGCCAAGGCTGGCATTAACTCCCAACTTTCTCCCTTTTCAGGGGTTGACTGGAAAATGACTGATGTGCAGATTGCTACCAAACTTCGAGGGTGAGTGTTTCCTGGGGACAGATTGCTCTCTGGGGGGTCTTCTCAGGGTGTAAAATGTCCTAAGCCCTTCTGGTTCTCCATCCCTAAGGTGCTGGGCCTGGGGCCAAGTGGTCCCAGTCACACCCATGGCCATGTGGTAACATCCTAGGGGCTACTGTCTCCACCCCTTATCTCCGGTCTGGTGTGGCAGCTATTACTGATGCCACACATGGGGTCCCCTGCAATCTGGGGCTCTCACATACTCCTCCCCTCTTGCTTGAGGATGGTTGCCAAGGTGCCGACAAGCAAGGGCCCTGTGATCAGAGTGCGGATCTCAAGTCTGCTTCTGTTTATGTGAAGAAGCCAAGCCATTCTTACACCAGTTAAAGTCCTACATGATGGATTCCATGTGTCGTGGTGTAATGAGACCACAGTTTTAAAACTGAGGCTTTGGGCCAGGAATGGTGACTCATGCCTATAATCCTAGCACTGTGGGAGGCTACGGAGGGAGGATTTCTTGAGCCCGGGAGTTTGAGGTTTGAGACCAGCTTGGGCCATGTAGAGAGTCTCTACTAAAAGAAAAAGGAAAAATTGAGGTTTTAGCTGCTGCCACGTGAGGTAGCACCCAAGGGAGACTCTCCATCACCCTCAGATAGGGTAGGATGTACTTTGGGCACAGCATCCTAATGATGGCAGCCCGAGAGTCAGCCCCCCAAGGAGCTGTGTCTCTGGGTGGGACCCCCACTCAGCTCTTCCTGTCTGGCTGCAGATACCAGGGCCTCAAAGAAAGCTGCTTCCCCGCCCTGCTGAACCGGTTCGCCTCCTCCCACCAGTGCAACGCCTACTGTGAGCTGCTGGGGCTAACACCCCTCAAGGGCCCTGAGGCAGCCCACCCCCAAGCCAAAGCCAAAGGCTCTAAGAGTCCGTCTGCTGGCAGGAAAGGCTCCCAGCTGAGTCCTCAGCCCCAGAAGAAAGGCCTCCCTAGTCCTCAGGGCACCCGGAAGAGTGCTCCAAGCGCCAAGGCCACCCCTCAAGCCTCAGAGGCAATCACCGTGCAGTTGTTGGGACAGCCTCCCACTCAAGAAGAGGGCTCCAAGGCCCAGGGCATGCGGTAGCCTCAACAGGAGGCTGGGGGCCTCCACCCAGCAGCAGACCAACCAGGAAGCAGCTTGAACCGGATGGAGACTTTCCAAATACGGAACTAACTGGAGAAGGCGTGTGGAGGAGGCACCACGTGGGGACCTCTCTGAGCAGCCTCTCGTGGATCAGCTCCTCATCAGATGGCTTTGGTGTGTGGCACATAGCCCACTGGCCTCTTCTGGTGCCACTGTCACCCAGGGTTCCCAGGCCTCAAGCAGGCCCCACCTCCAAGTGCCTGGCGGCCTAGGCCCTCCTTGAAGTTTACACTTTGCCACTGCTGGAGGCTCCCCTGAGTCCTCTGCATGAGTTCTGCACCCCAAGCCCTTGCCCCAGCCCAATCCAGCAGCAGATGTTATAATCTGAGTGTGAGGACATGCAGGCCAGCATTTACCCCCCTGCCTTTGCCTGGCCCTGATCTCGCCCCATCCTCAGGGCTCCAGACTTCCTCTGCCGGTCTGGCCTGGTGACTCTCAGGGTATCTCCTCCTTCCAACTACTTTGGCTCATGGATCGCAGCTTATCCTGCAACTAACATGTCCTTGAGCCCAGATGGGGCTCAGGGCCCTTCCACAGCCTGTCATGTCCTTGTGCAGTGGCCTTTGATGATGTGTGTTCATGCTCTTCCAGCTCCTTCACTCACTCACCTGCTTCCCATGCTCCTTTGCACCCCCAGCCACATCCCTGGCCTGGGGCCCAGCTGCAGCCTGCTACCTGCCCTTCACGACTCTGCACGTGGCCCTTTGCTTGAGAGCTCCCTACCCCCTGCCCACCAATACCCAGGTGAGGAACAGACCCTCTGGCCTTTTGCTCCACTTCAGTACTGTCTTCCCCAACTCCTCCGGGGCTCTTTGCTCACGAGGTGAGAGCTGGTGTGAGGCTGTGTCAGCAGCTGTAGCCAGAGACAGGTGTTGACTCTGAGAGACCTTGTACTCCATACTGAAAGGAGGTGGAGTCACAGTTAATTTCACATCCCCTCTCATCCAGGAATGGAGGGCTAGGTCTCTTCCCCATGGAATTACCCCTGGGTGTTCTAGGAGGGATGCAATCTATCTGTGCACTTGGATGGAGGAGTGTCTCTGTGCCTGGGAATTAGGGCCCCTGCCCCAACCATAGTTCTTGATCCTGGGGCCCCAACTCTGGGCCCTCATGTATGGGCTCCCAAGGACCCAGTGGCCTGGGTCCTTCCAGAACATCCCTCCTGGAGGCCTGGGGCGGGGTAGATCTGCAGCTAGCCCGCTCCCCTTGGAATGCAATAAAGGCAGCATTGTGTGTCCTGCTTGCCCTCAACTGGTGTGGTTGGAGGTCTGAGGAGTCAGGGTCCCCCTCTCCCAGGCAGGCTCTCTGAGGGCATCCTGTAGTCCCCAGGCCCACTAGAAAAATGAATCTGTATTTTGGTTCCTGGACTGAAGTTCAGTTGTAGCTTTCTGTGGCCACAGAAAGACATTCTGTGCCTGCAAAACTGGGCTGCTGGCTTGTGCCCCTTAGCAGGGTGTCTGGGCACTTATGCCTTTGGAATTGCCCTTCATTCAGAAGAGGAACACAAAGAAAGCCACCCAGGAAGGAAGCGCAGAGCTGGGGGCTCTGGAAACTCCGTGTCTCTGGCTGCAGCAAGACCAGCTGAGGAGCCCACCAGTACCTGCCTCTCAGCTGCTTGCTGACCATTTTCTCCCTCTCACGCTGCAGAGAAGCTCTTCATTCCCACCCCCACCCAGAACCTCCCCTTGCCTGACATTTCCCCTCCATGGTGACATCTCTGACTTCTCTACCTCCTCTATGCTCAGGTGACTCCACATCTTCCTTCTGCCCCAGTGTGTCCCTACCTCTCCCAGCCTGCATATTCAGATTACTTTGGTGAACTGAGAGCTGGAGTACTGCTCATTCATTTAGTCATTCACCCACTTATTCAGCAGACATATACTGAGCACTGCTTTATGCCAGACCCTGGCTGGCAGCTGCTGGGAGGCAAAGATGTATGAGGCCATTTCAGGAGAGACTACCTGTTAGGATTCTTGAGTTTTGACCAACTGAAATGAACTTGGACCAACATAAGCAAGGAGAAAGGGTTCATGGGAAGGATGCTGGGATAGCTCACAGAGCCAAAAGAGTAGCTGAACAGTTGGCCTTGGGAAGGGTGGGAGCCGGGGCAGCTCCAAGGCTTGCCTCCCAGAGCTGCTATGGTTGGCAGATCAACACCAACTTGCCATCCGACCTCATGGATCTCCTTCCACTCAAGATTCAAATTCCAGGTGAGATAATCTGGCCTGGAGCTCAGGGCTTCATAGAGTAGGAGGGAGGCAGTTTTCCAAAGGTCTTCTGACTCTTGCCGGAAGGATGGTGGAGTCGGAAGGGTGGACATGGAGGAAATGGTGGGTGCAGAAGGGTAGGCAGACCCTGAAGATGCTGCTAACACAAGGGCCATCCTTCCCGTCTTGTGTATTACAACTCTCCCACATAAAACTACAGCCGCATTTCTCTCTGCTTAGGGAATTCAGGATCATAGCTAACTTAATTCCAGGGGTAAGACAGGGCTACTATTCGCCAAAGTCCAGTGTCACTAGGGATAATCTCCCTCTTTCAGTTTTATCACAAGTCCATTTTGAAATTCTACAACCTGTAGATTAACTGGTAAAATTAACCATATTCAACCAAAATCATATAACCCAGCAAGAAAGGAAGAATGGGCAACGTCTGCAGTCCATTTCTAGAACTGGTCATGAGAACTCATGTTTGTGTATGATTATGCACTTTTGGCTTGACGGAGTGACCCAAACCTTCAGTTCTGAAGCTCCTTCGTGGTCCTACCTGTGGGACAGGCATTTGCTATTGGACACGGCAGTCCAAGGACAAACTCTAGGAATCTCCCCCATGTCCATCTCTACTGCCCCTTTTACGTAGCAGCAATCATATTTTCCCTTGATAAGGTTCATCATTCTAGACGCTTCCATGACCTCTTTATAATAAGCCTGAAATGGCCCGGCGGCTGCCTCAGCTTTCAATTCAGTTGAATTGTTACTGTGTCTTTGAGGATGTGTTCCTGGACGGGGGACTCAACTCTCCACACCAGCCTGGTCCCAAACCTCAGGTATGAGAAAGGCATTGAGATGTAGCAGTAGCAGGCCATCTCCACACTGCGTCCTATCCCTGAAGGAGAAACCGCAAGGTACGGTTGCTGGCTCCAAGCGCATGCTGCCTCCTGCAGGCCTGACCCAGCCTCTCTCGGGGTGTTGTTTCTGGTGCATAGCTGAGTTTTCAGTAAACCATTTAACCACACTCTCAAGCCAGCTGCTGCTGGTCTGTGGGTTCCTGAGAGGATGAGTGAATGCCCACACATCAACCCATAACACTTCTTTTTGTTGGAAAGTGAATTCTCTGGTTGGGTGCAGTGTGTGAGAAGGCCACATGATGTTTATGGCATTTGATAATCCATGGATATTGATGGCCGGAGAGGCGTGATGGGTAAGAAAAGCAAATCCAGATCCAGAACAAGGGCCCAAAGGGGCCAAGACAAATTACTGCCCCTCTCAGAGCTGCGGGTGTAGACGGGGAAGCACTGTGGCGATCGAGTGGGCAACCCACAAGTGACCCGCTGGTGCCTTCACAGCCCTAGCCTGGAGCAACAGAGTCCACCTGATAAGGGAGTGCACTGGCCCAGCCAGACTTTATGGCCAGGTGGGTCAGATAACACCACGAGGGGCAGCATGGCCACCAAGTGTGCAAGGGCCAAGCGTTTATGCTCCCCCAGAGCCCAGTGGTGAGCGAGAGGGGCGTTTTGCACAAGGATAATGGTTACTTGTCAGCAAGAGCATCACTTGGCTCCAAATCCTGGGTTCCCCTATCGTATTTTCTTGTCAGGACTTATTACAGGCTACATATGGCTCCCCAGTATGCCACAGACAGACGGATACCTCGTGCACCGTTGACAAGGTCACGTGGCCTGATGGCAGAGTGGGCTGCACAAAAGACTCTCCCAGCTGGGACGCCTTCGTCTGCTCTAAGCCCACCCCAAAGCTGGCAGCCCTCTAGGTCAGTCGGTAAATGGGTTGGAACAAGATGCCTCAAAGTGGCATATATTGCCTGGAATTAGGTCTTAGTGGTGAGGGATTCCACATACAGTCATTTGTCCTACATTATGAAGGAAATGTTCTGACGTCAAACAGATCCCTCAACCCCTAGAACTTTGTAGAAGGGGCAGGCCAGGCACGGTGGCTGACACCTGTAATCCCAGCACTTTGGGAGGCCAAAGTAGGTGGGTGACAAGGTCAGGGGTTTGAGACCAGCCTGGCCAACTTAGTGAAACCCCATCTCTACTAAAAATACAAAAATTAGCCGGGTGTGGTGACGCACGCCTGTAGTCATAGCTACTTGGGAGGCTGAGGCAGGAGAATCGCAAGAACCTGGGAGGTGGAGGTTGTGGTGAGCCAAGATCGCACCACTGCACTCCAGCCTGGGCAACAGAGCAAGACTGTCTCAAAAAATACAAAAGTAAATAATAATAATAGAAGGGGCAGATTTTCACATGATTTATCTCCCACTCTGATTCACACATGTTCGATCACGGCACCAGGCAACTGCTGATTTCCTGTTCCTTCTGTAGTCCCAGATGAATGGCTATATCCCTTTGTGGAAGGCTGCAAGGAAGCTTCACAACATGCATCTAAGTGTTAAAATAGGTTTTTCTTTCAAAAACACATTTGACTTCCTTTCCATTTAAGGTCTGGAAATCAAGTGGGAGATCTTGACTTGTCTTTGGCAGCTTGAGACAGGCTGTTGGCCCAGAAGTCTTTAGTTAAGGTCATTACTAGGCCATATCCTAGGAGCGTCTGGCCTTTTTCATCCTGGGACCCAATCCCCAGGTCTGGTTTCTGTGCCCTCTCCATTACGATGAGCACCCTACTTTGTTCCTTCTGACTATCTCTGCTGCTGAGATCAGGGAGCCCATGTTCACAGCAGCTCTTCCAACCAGCCTCCCAGGCCTAGAATGCAGAGCCTCGTGAATGTATTTCTCATGGCAAGAAGGGAGCCCATCTTCTGGGTCCCACCAGAGGGCAGTGAGGGGGGCTGACGGGCTGGGTGCATGCCAGGGACCCAATCAAGCATTTTTATCTAATGAAATCTTTGAATTCCTGCCTCTCTTGGATGTTTGGTCTTTTGATATAATTTAGGATGGGCCAACATTTGGTCCAGATTTGTATTATCCAAGCCCCCCTAAAATAATAAGAACTGTATCTGGTGATTTGAGCTTTTACATAGAATGTAGAATCTCTGCTGAGTGAACGTATCAATAAAGACAACCTGAAACAAAATTATATCTTGGTCACACAACCTTTAAAAGGTCCACTACAGCTTGGGCAACACAGGGAGACTCCCTCTACAAAATAAAAGAAAAATTAACCAGGCATGAGGGTTCATGCCTGTAGTCTCAGTTTTTTATGGGGCTGAGGTGGGAGGATTGTTTGGGCCCACGAGATTGAGGCTGCAGTGAGCTGAGATCATGCCACCGCACTCCAGCCTGGGTGACAGAGGGATACCATTTTTTGTCTTAAAAAACAACAGAAAAAGGTCCACTAATGTACCATATATTTTTTGACAATGTATTTGTCAGTTCATGCAGTTTCTTCAGAATATCACTCGCCTCTTTCCTGATCTGATTTAGCTTCTCATCCCCTGGCGTATGCTGAGTGTGGATTCTGGTTACTGGCATAACATGGTGTGGGGCAGGAGGGAAACTTTGCTTTCTTCTGCAAGAGAGAGGTACGCCTTTCCCGGCAGTGAAGGTCAGAAGGAAATATTTCTGGAGGGTTATCCTTTTTCTGTCCTTTGAATACTCCCAGATATCCTTAATCCAGCTGACAGGATGCCACCTTGTTCTGAAACTGAATGAGGTTATGAATTCAATTGGTGGTGAATCTAGCACTTTTGCAGAATCAGACTCTGGGTTTGTTTTTAAACAAGCTCAGTGGCTTCAAGCCATAAGGGACTTTCTACCCAGTAATACAAAGGTAGGAGTTTCATTCCATGCCTTGAGGTGGGAAGATTTTAATGATCATCCTCTAACTTTTGTTTATTTGTTTTTCTGTTTGGTTTTTGTTTTTGTTTTTTTGAGATGGAGTCTTGCTCTGTCACCAGGCTGGAGTGCAGTGGCATGATCTCAGCTCACTGCAACCTCTGCCTCCTGGGTTCAAGTGATTCCCCTGCCTCAGCCTCCTGAATAGCTGGGACTACAGACACCCACCACCACACCCGGCTTTTTTTTTTTTTTTTCAGTAGAGACGGGGTTTCACCATGTTGGCCAGGATGATCTTGATCTCCTGATCTCATAATCTGCCCACCTCAGCCTCCCAAAGTGCTGGGATTACAGGCGTGAGCCACCACTCCTGGCCCCTCTAGCTTTTGTGTGTGTGTGCATGTACGACAGGGTGTCGCCCAGGCTGGAGCGCACTGGGACACTCTTGGCTCACTGGAACCTCTGGTTTAAGTGATTCTCATGCCTCAGCCTCTGAGTACCTGGGACTACAGGCATGCACCACCGTGCTCTGCTAAATGTTTTTGTATTTTTAGTGGAGACAGGGCTTCGCCATGTTGGCCAGGCTGGTCTCAAACTCCTGGCCTCAAGTGATCCGCCTGCCTCAGCCTCCCAAGGTCCTGGGATTACGGTTGTGAGCCACCGCACCAGGCCCATCCTCTAGCTTTAAAAAGTATCCAGTGATGTAGAAAGGCTGCTACCTGCCCATCCCTGAATAGGAACAGGAGTTTCAATGCTCTTCACTCCATCTTACCTCCATCACCAATTCCAAAACCCCTCTTATTTTCTGGGAAAAGGAGAGAGTCCATGTCCTTTACCATCCTCCCTATGAATGTCACCCTCGGTTACAGTTCTCTGACTGCCAGCAATAAACTGGCTCTAACTTAAGTAAGAACAGAAGGATGCCAGGGTAACCCACTGGTCTGAAAGAAGAATTGAATGACAAGCTTAGGGGACAATGGTAACCAGGGCAGCTCTGAGGACTTTGGCCTGAGGAACTTGCTGACCGTCACCCTAAGTGCACCCTTCTCATGACTCAAGCCCAGCTGCCTTTTGTTACCGTGGGCCTCCACTCAAGAAAGGCAATCTGATTGGCCTGGCTTGAGTCACGTGTATCCTTGAGGCCTGGGACAGCAGGAGTACTGTGAGAAAGTGGCGATTTCTGCCCACCCCAACCCCACCAAATAAAAAAAAACAAAACACCAAAAAACCGGAGGTGGGTGGTAACGTTACTGGAAGAATTGTTAGTACAGAATACAAAGGAAGAGAGTCCTAGCTCATTCTGACCTCAGAGAGCAGCCACTGGAAATGTGAAAGATGGCTCTCAGCACAAGGGTTAGTGCCATGGAGAGGCCTTCAGGCTGGGGCACAAGAGGCCCGATGAGTGGCGCCAAATTGGTAAACTTATCCCAGGGCAGGGTCTGGGTTTCAGTTTTGTAACTTGATACTTCCCATACCACTGAGCTGATCACTCGGGGAGGCTATCTCATTCTGGTTAAATTTACAGTAAAATGGAACTCACATATGAAAAACTCACCTTGCTAATTTTCAATGAGAGGATCGCTTGAGCCCAGGAGTGAGACCCTGTCTTTATTTAAAAAATTAAATTTGGCCAGGCATGGTGGCTCATGCCTGTAATCTCAGCACTTTGGGAGGCTGAGGCGGGTGGATCACCTGAGGTCAGGAGTTCGGGACCAGCCTGACCAACATGGTGAAACCCCGTCTCTACTAAAAATACAAAAATTAGCTGGGCATGGTGCTGCATGCCTGTAGTCCCAGCTGCTCGGGAGGCTGAGGCAGGAGGATCACTTGAGCCCAGGAGATTGAGGCTGCAGTGAGCCATAGTCACACCACTACACTCCAGCCTGGGCGACAGCAAATGAATAGATAGCTAGATAGGCAGATAGATAGATAGATAGATAGATAGATAGATGATAGGTAGATAAAAATAGTACCTATATTGATACTTTAAAATCTATCTGTCATCTACATATCTATTATCTATTTTATTTATAGAGGTTGGTACCAGAAGTGAAAAACGACTTGTTTGTAATTGGGTGGGATTTGGGGGACAACGGGGTTGGCCTCTGGCTCCCCAGGCCTATCTAGTAGTGAGCTTCCCTTCAACAACTTTTGCTGGTCCCTTATTTGGACCTTTCTTGAAGTGGGCAGGCCAACAGAGCGACTCCAACCTCTGCTTCAGGAGCTGCCTAAGTGGGTTGGGTCCACCTCAACCGAGGCAAATCTGAGCTGCGTTGTTTCAGTGGCAGCTGCGAGATGCCTGGAATACAGTGGGTTGGAGCTACCTGGGTACAGGAGGCGCCCCCTACTGACACCTGGAGGCCGTGAGCTCACTTACCGTGAGGCACTGCCTATCTCAGAACTGTTGGGGTTCAGAGATGGCCCTTCCTATTCTTTCCAAAGGGCCTCAAGGATGCACCACACATGAGGGTGAAGGACCCTCGCCCTGGAACTTGAGACACATACTTGGATGGTAGAGTTTCAAAAGGACATGACCACGTGGATTTCTGGGCTGAGGTAGTGTCCAGTCAGCCACTCTGGCCATTGGCCTTTTTTGTTTGTTTTTCTGAGACAGAGTCTCACTCTGTCACCCAGGCTGGAGTGCAGTGGCGGGATCTCAGCTTACTGCAGCCTCCACCTCCAGGGTTCAAGCAATTCTCCCATCTTTGCCTCCAGAGTCACCAGGACCACAGGCGTGTGCTACCGTGCTGGCGGCTCATCTTTTCTTTTTTCTTTCTTTTTTTTTTTTTTTTTTTGGAGACAGAGTCTTGTTCTGTTGCCCAGGCTGCAGTGCAGTGGCGCGATCTCGGTTCACTGTAACCTCCGTCTCCTGGGCTCAAGCAATTCTTGCGCCTCAGCCTCCCGAGTAGCTGGGACTATAGGCCCACCATGCGCGGCTAAGTTTTATATTTTTAGTAGAGATAGGGTTTCACTGTGTTGACCAGGCTGGTCTCGAACTCTTGACCTCAAGTGATCTGCACACCTCAGCCTCTCAAAGTGCTGGGATTACAGGCGTGAGCCACCGTGTGGGGGCTCATCTTTTCTATCATGGCCAAATGCATATCCTTGGAGCAGTTGGATTCTTATTCAGGATATGGGGTCGACTGCCCAGTAAATCAGCCCTAGCAGAATTCACACTAGGTCTTACCCAGCAAGTCATTCAGAGACACGATATCACTAATGGCACAGCGTCTGACCAGAGAACGCAATCCACAGCAGTAGAGTCCAGGTGTGGGTGCGGAATCCATCCTGCCTCCCACGCAGCCGGTGAGACGGTCACATGGGGCAGACACCTCAAGGGCCAGCTCAGATCTTCCAAATACCAGCGCGCAGTGCGGTGGCCCCTGGCTTTGCCTCAGGCTGGCCAACTTCTCAATCGTTGCTCCCCACCTGGTACTGGCTCCCCTGTCACACTCCTCCAGGGAGAACAGGTAGGGGAAATGGCGGCCGGTGCCTACCTCACTGGGTTATTGTGAGGATTCGTTGAGATAGGGCAGGTAAGGCTCTTATCATAGATCCTGGCGTCTGCCAAACTCTTAAGTGTGCCAGCTGGAACCATTGTTGTCACGGTCTCCTGGAACTACAGGATCCATCTCAGAGCCCCTCAAACACTGCTGTCCCCTCTCACCCTGGAGCGGTGCCTCTCCATTTCCTGAGGGTGGGGTGACTAGCAAATGTCTCTGGCCGTGCCCCTGAGTACTGCCTTTCCAGCTCTCATCCCTGTCGGGGGGACCCTTACTGCCCTGGGGAAGGAGACTGGCAGGAACCAATAGGAAACGCTATAGCTGAGCCTCCCAGCCCATGAGCTGGCCAGTATTGAGCTTCTGTGATGGGCCAGTCCCCACGGTCACAGAACTGAGGGAACTGGACACAGGCCTTTGAACCAGGAAACTTGCTTCTACAGGTGTAGTGAAATGGAAAGGAGTGTTTCCAAGTGAGTCACGGTATCTGATTGGCAGGCCCATCCAGGAAGAACAGAGGGAACCAGTAAGAGTAGAGTGATAGAGGCAGCCACGCCTTTGACTCCGTGGCCGGACACTATCAGTGGAATTCCACGTGGGGGTGGGGGTGAGATATGCTTGGAAAGTTTCAATGCCTGAACACGAGATGTGACATTCACAGGTGTCCGTCTTTGTTTTACCTAACAATTGTATTTAGTTTCTGCCGATCATCCCAGGTTTAGGAGAGAAGAATAATGAGGTCATGTTCAGGGAAATTGATGAGGAATGAGCCTCTTTATTTCTCTAGTGCTTGGATATGCAAATCAATGCACTGAGAGACCTCGTCTGTGAAGAGCCAAGAAATGAGTGTGGCCAGAATCGTGAGAAAAAAATACTGTGCTGAGCAATCCTTCTGATAGCTCTTGTGCTTTTGAGCATTTCAGTCACTACTTATAAAATAACCTATTATGGGCCCAGTGCGGTGGCTCACGCCTGTAATCCCAGCACTTTGGGAGGCCAAGGTGGGCGGATCACCTGAGGTCGGGAGTTTGAGACCAGCCCGACCAACATGGTGAAATCCTGTCTCTACTAAAAATACAAAATTAGCTGGGTGTGATAATACATGCCTGTAATCCCAGCTACCCAGGAGGCTGAGGCAGGAGAATCGCTTGAACCAGGAGGCGGAGGTCGCGGTGAGCCGAGATCACGTCATTGCACTCCAACCTGGGCAACGAATGAAACTCCACCTCAAAAGTAAAATTAAAAAATAAAATAAAATAACCTATTATGTGAGAGCCTGGCAAGAAGGGATTCCTGCCAACTCTTTGACCAATAATCCTCCTAAAACAGGAGGTGGCCTGCAGAAGAACTAAAACCAGAAAAGTTTTAGTTCTGGGCTCTGCGGGATTTCAAGGGAAATTATCCATGCATATTTATGTAGTCCTCTCCCCACTCTGCCCTGGCCCGGCTCAGCCCTGGTCTCACTGATCGGGTCCCAGTGGGTGTGCTGGACCTCAGAGACTGTCTCCTTAGCAAACAGGCCACCCAGGCGCCCAAGGACGTGCTGAGGTCCCACAGCTGGATGGGCACAGCCGGGACACCTGAGGTCCTCCAGCTGTTGGCCTTTCCCTGGGGTCTCCACCCCAATCTATCCAGCTTCCCAACTCCGCAGCCTGTGGTTTTTTGCCAAATTCCACTAAGAAGAGCACTCGGCTTATGGGGGCTGGGATCCCTGATGGCCACGCCTCCTTCAGGGGAGGGGCACGGGAGAAGCCGGGGTCTCCGGGCCTGGAGGAGGGAGTCGTGTGTTAGGACAGCCCCCACGGGAGATGGGACACCTGACGGCGATGACACCTGCCAGCCTGAAGTTGCTGGACTCCCTGCCAGGCACTTCCCAAGCAGGAGCGCATCGACTCCTCATAGGTTCCATTACCCACCCCCACAGGAGGCAGCAAGTTAACTCTGACAGTCAGGAGTGGAGACCTCTGGGCTCCAAGCTCGAGGTCCATCCCAAGACAGCGCATTAAATCCTTGTTGCAGAGAGTGGAGCCCCCAGCCACGTGAAGGCGCGAAGCTGCAACGTCGGGAACGTTTCGAAGCAAGCATGGCTGCTGCTGGATGTGCAGAGCTCCCGACGGAACCAAGGGTGAGAGGAAAGGACGGCAGGAGGGGGACGGCGAAGCGGGTAGCACAGGGCGGAGAGGGGAAGCAGCTGGCGTCCATTTTCCCTTCACTGGGGCTTGGCGAAGACCCTTCGAGGACAGCTCCGTGCCCATCCCCTTGGTGGCCGCCCATGGAGACGGAGAGGGAACCTGCTCAGAGAAAACATTTCGTTTTTTCTTTTCTTCTCCTTCCTCCCTCCCTCCCTCGCTTCCTTCCTTCCTCC